>NC_133653.1:107387074-107662895 GCF_009905375.1 Apium graveolens | reverse complement strand
AGATCTTAAATATAAAAATGAGTTTTGGGGTCCACTCTAACTTTAAGAATCATTTTGAAGACTCGAAAACATTTTTAAGAATATTTGGAGTACTGCTAATTTATTAAAATAAATCAGTCCCGATATATTAGAAAATATCTGAATATTATTATTTAAATAATATTCTCATAAAGATAATCCTTATAAAAATAATTGAAGTAGAAGTTTTAAAACTTATACTTGAAATGGATATTAAATAACCAAAGATATACTTATATGAAAGTACTATCTTTATTTGAATAATCGAAAATAAGTTTGATTATTGACACCTTATTCTTTAATAAAATAAAGAATATATTTCAGTAATAAGCGGAGTCATAATACCTCGAATGAATATTATAAATAATATTCATTAAATAAAATAAATGAGTCATACATCCTCAAATGAATATTCGAAATAATATTCAATAATAAAATAAAGGAGTCATAAGTCCTCGGATGAATATTCGAAATAATATTCAATAATAAAATAAAGGAGTCATAAATCCTCGGATGAATATTCGAAATAATATTTAATAATAAAATAAAGGAGTCATAAGTCCTCGGATGAATATTCGAAATAATATTCAATAATAAAATAAAGGAGTCATAAGTCCTCGGATGAATATTCGAAATAATATTCAATCATAATATAAAGTTATCGAATACACCTTATTCAATTAATAGTTTTGAAAACTATAACCATATATATATATATATATATAAATATAAAATCTACTCGGGATCCTCGACTCCCGGTTTTAGAAAATGTTTTCACCTTTGGGTCCCTATACTATGGGTATATGCAAATTGCTGCTATTCTCTAGCATAGGTATTATCAACTGAACCAACAGATATATATGGCAAGAATACGAAACAGGCATGCATATATATACCATATCAGCATGCTTCAATATATCGCAACATTTGCTAATTAACCAACATGCATCTATCACAAGATAATGCATATACATATATATATCACAACAACAGTATAACGGATAGAAAATTTGCCTGAGCGACTGGGGGTTACAAATGGCTCGGGACGAGTCTGGTAACCTTCCTTGAAGCTTTTAATCCATGAAAGATCCTTGGAATGCCCATGGAAGCCTTAATCTAACCTCCTACAAGCTTGATCTTGTAAAATAGCAAGTGAAGGAGCTTGGACTTCCCATTTCTTAAGAAAGAAGCCGAGAGCTTCAATGAGGAAAAAGAGGTGAAATTGTGTTTTTTGTGTTTTTGATTTGTTTTGCTTGGTTGCTAGGTTTTTGTTTTGTTTAATTACCCTTTTAACCATGTAAAATTGTGTGGTTAATAATCAACCACACTTCCTTCCTTTTTGGTCATGCTTAGGTCATCAATCTTATATCATCATCCCACACTTGTGCTCTTCTTGTTGGTTTGATGACATCATCATCCCTAACCTCCTTGATTAACTCCTAATTGCTTGCCTAATGACCGCTGATCTGTTATACGGTTCGCTTAACTTTCGTTCTCGTTTATCGTTTGAGGGATCATACCCGGGATCTTATTACTTGGGTTCCCTTAACCTTTCTCAATACATTATATTCCTTTTATGATCCTCTCTTAAAATCCTTTTTATTCTGTTACATTATACTCAATTCTTTCTGTATCTGGTAGATTTCCGGGAAAATCAAAGTATTCAGAATTGGATTCTGACGATCTTTACATACACTTATATACCATATAAAGTACTAATAAAATCTCAGAATATCCATAAAAGAACCCCTACCTAGTGTGGCATGAAAAGTTTTCTCATTCAGCAAAAACACTATTCATAAGGGTTTCAAAAATTTTCCAAAAATTGGGGTTATTACAATTGCATTGAGCGATGAATCTGATTCTGAGGAACCGGTTCCTGCTAGAGAACCTGTTGTATCTGAAGCTGAGAAAGAGATTTCTCAGAAGGATTATGAAATTGGGGGTTCTAGGCTTCTCAAGAGGCTTGGACGAATGACAGTTCCTGAAACTCCCAAGGAATCCAAATCAACAAGGAAGTACAAGAAACAGAGGGCACAAAGGCCAGTTTCAGATGATGAAGAGGAAGCAGCTAAGGAAGGGGATCAGGAATCTCTGATCTCACAAGATAAGGAATTTGCTCCAGTCACTTCTTCTCCATCAACTCCATCTCAGGAAGCTGTATCTGACAAGGCTAACTCACCATCTGTGTCTCTTGTTGATCCAGGCACAAGTGCTGATATTGATGTTCAACACTTGGTTGTGTCTGAAGTATTTCTCTTAGAAGCTCCAACAGCAAATAATCCTCCCACAACACCTGTTACTGATGCTGTTCAAACTCCAGAGTTATCAACAACACCTTCTCTGCATCAAGATGCTGATGATCAGACTTTAGGTGAGCATCAGGATATGGCTATTGATCAGAACTTAGTATCAGATCAGCAATTAGAGGATGCTGAAGCCTCCATTGCTACTCACACTGTTGTCTTATCAGAAGATACTGATTCTTTAAGTTCTGATGCTGCAAATGCTGGAGATACTGGTGATGCTGCTCCAACTGTAGATGCTGATGAAGCAGGTCCTTCAGGACATACTCCTCAACAGACTCTTCCTAAGTCTGAACTGGTAAAGAAGTTTGTTACCGGGGATGCACCAGTACCTTGGAGTGAAACTCCTGCAGGTCAGGAGTGGACTAAGGAATGGAACTCAGTTTGATGTGTTCCGACTGCAATACATCTTGCTGAGCACTTGACTAAAGCTGATGAAATGTTAAATTCTGATGATTTAAAAACCCAGCTTAGAGTCACTGCATTAAGTATTAAACATCTACAAGGTCTTCATTCAACTACTCATGCAGAGCTACACAAGATTCAGGAGAACTTTATCAAACAAGAACAAGTTTGGAAAATTGATAAGAAAAAGTTCTTTCAACCTACCATTGACAGTATTGCTTATATTGAGAAAACTCAAGAGAAACAACAAGCTCAGATTGATGACATTCTGACAAATCAAGCTTCTCAGCAATCGCAATTTACTGAAATCCAATCCTCAGTGGAATTACTTATCTCTCTTTTACTACCTGCTGATGCCAAAAAGGGGGAGAAGGTAATTAAGTCCAAATGCAACACTAACAAGACACTGCAAGGAAAGGATGATGGAAATGATGATCAAGGATACTCTGGAATGGGTAGCGGTCATAGTCAAGGTAGAAGGTTTACATCAAGACAAGCTAGTCACAGGACAAGTTCTGATACTGGGAAAAGAATAAGTTCTGCTGCTGGTAAAAGGATAAATTCTGATGAACTTCTAGATCTTGATAAGGAAATGTCAAGACAGTTATTTCTTCAAGAAAATCCAGGAATGGACTTGGAAAGTTTAAAGGAAGAAGAAGCTAGACTTAAATCAGAGAAAGTCACATCTAAATCTGAAGCTTCTGGTAAAAATTCACTTCCAAAACTCAAAGGCATTGTGATCAAAGAAAGGACACATACTGAAGCAACGTTGGCTAGATCACAACCACAGATAGATCCAAGATCCAAGGGTAAAGAAAAGGTTGGTGAACCTATCAAGGTTTATGTACCTCCTGAGGAAGAAGAAATTACTGATGAAAAGGATGATCTTGCTCTGACTTCAAGAAAAGTTCTTAAAACAACCTCTGACATGGCTCAAGTTGTTCAGAGTCAAGAAATTGTAAGTTCTGATATTCAGAAGAAGCAAGTAACCTCTGACAGAGCTCAAGTTAACTTGATATCAGAAAATAGATCAAAGACACTCTTACCAGGATTCACTAAAGCAAAACAGACTCAATCTTTGAAGACTACTACAAGTGGTTTTGAAGCAAGAGTAGTTACTGGAAAGGAAGCTAGAGATAAAACTGGATTGGGAAGTGCTGATGAAAGAAGAGTACACAACACTACCAATGATCCAACTTTCTTGAATGAACCAGGTATTGGAGCAACTCCTGAGAGATTGAATCAACTGGAATCTGTACAGATGGTTTACCATACCTACTTGAAAGAATACATCATGTTGTATTTCATGACAGATGGTAGGGTTTATCATATAAGACAAAATGCCATTCCATTGAAGTATTTTGAAGAATTGGAGCATGTACTTTTCTTACTTAAAGTGGATGACAGAATAACATAGACTGCTGCAAACTACTTAAAAGAACAGATTCAGAGACAGAAAAGGCTTTATTCTGTTAAGTCTGATAGCATATATGTTCCAAAGTACAGAAATCACAATGGTGATATTGTTGATATGAAGCCTAATACTGCACAAATCAGAACATATCTTGGTATTAAGGGACTTGAATTCAATATGGAGTCTGACAAAGCTTATGTCATAAGACTAGATCAGGAGTTGAGAAAAGCAAAGATCAATGATCTCAGAGCTGCAATCTTTCAAACTGGTGAAGATACTGCAGAGCTTAAAAATGTTAAAAGGAGAATGATTGATGAACTAAGATATGCTGAGAAATGTTTGTTGAAGAACTATCTCAGAACAACTCCTGACATCAGAGAGATCAGAAAATGATGAAGCCAAGTTGAAGATCTACAACTGCTTAAATTCTGATATTTATACAGACTGAAGTTGTTATCAGAAGTTGAAATTGGTAAAAGCTTTAAGGACTGTAAGTTGTAGTTATCTAGTCTAATTCTCATGTATTTGTACTTAATGTTTTTGACATCATCAAATATCTGTTAAACTTGTATATTATGTTAATTTACAAGTTGGGGGAGATTGTTAGATATATTTGATAATGTCATGGCTAATATGTTTTATGTTTAGATTTCAGATCTTACTTGAACATGATAAATCAGTACTTAATTGTTGATCAGTACTTATACTGGAAGTCAGGACTTAAGGATATCAGTACGTATGTTATCAGGAGATAATCATCAGAAGATAGATATCAGAACTTAAGTGCTGAAGGACAATCAGATAAGGACAGTAGCTGATTAAAGGAAAGAAGATCAAGATAAACATAAGAAGAGATATGCATGAAGAAGGAATTCCGTAAAGAATGGAATACTTGGAAGAAAAGATATCTGATTGATATATTTTAGGAAGCAGAATTATATTCCATATCAATTAGCGATTATCTTGTAACTGTGTAGTATATAAACACAGACATAGGGTTTACACTATAAGTGTTATCATTATTAGAGAAGATTATTCATTGTAACCTTAGAAGCTCTCGTGATATTTGTTCATCACTGAGAGGTAACAGTTCCATACTGTAACAGAGTTTATTGTTTCAATAAAGATTGTTTTCTGTTACTTAAGTTCTTAAAGTTCGATTTGAGTGTACTATACACTGTATTCACCCCCTCTACAGTGTGTGTGTGACCTAACATAATCATTAGTGGTCTTTGTGATAGCAGGGCAACAGGAAAAACATCCTAGTTCTGGACAGTGGATGTTCGGGACATATGATTGGAAATAAAGCCCTGCTATCAGACTTTATGGAGAAAGCTGACCCAAGTGTTTCTTATGGAGATGGCAACATTGGAAAAACTTTGGGATATGGCAATATCAATCTGGGGAATGTCATCATTGAAAAAGTAGCTCTGGTCTTAGGACTTAAATATAATCTGCTCAGTATTAGTCAAATCTGTGATAGAGGTTATCATGTGGATTTCTTTGAAGAACACTATGAAGTTATAAGCAAATCTACAGGCAAAGTTGTTCTGAAAGGATACAGGCATGGTAACATTTATGAAGCCAAGCTTTCAACAAGTACTGATGGTTCTGCAATCTGTCTGTTAAGTAGAGCATCAATTGAAGAAAGCTGGAATTGGCACAAGAAACTCTCTCATTTAAATTTCAACAATATAAATGAACTAGTCAAGAAAGATCTTGTGAGAGGTTTGCCAAAATCAGTATTTGCTCCTGATGGCCTTTGTGATTCCTGTCAAAAGGCAAAACAAAGAAAATCTTCATTCAAGAGCAAGACTGAATCTTTAATTCTTGAGCCTTATCACCTACTACATGTTGATCTATTTGGTCCAGTGAATGTCATATCTATTGCAAAGAAGAAACATGCTATGGTCATAGTGGATGAGTTCACCAGATACACATGGGTGTATTTCTTGTACACAAAAAGTGAAACTGTATCTATTTTGATTGATCATGTCAAGCAACTTGATAAATTGGTCAAAGATTCTGTGAAGATAATAAGAAGTGTTAGATATATTTGATAATGTCATGTCTAATATGATTTGTGTTTAGTTTTCAGATCTTACTTAAACATGACAAATCAATACTTAACTGAAATCAACACTTATACTGAAGTCAGAACTTAAGTTATTAGTACTTAAGGTTCAGGAGATATTTATCAGGAGATAATATCAGGACTTAACGGAAACTTTCAGATAAGGAAGGCGGTTGATTGAAAGGAAAGAAGATCAAGACAAACGTAAGAAGAGATATGCATGAAAAAGGAATTCTATGAAGAATGGAATACTTGGAAACAAAGATATCTGATTGATATATTTTAGGAAGCAGAATTATATTCCATATCAATTAGTGATTATCTTGTAACTGTGTAATATATAAACACAGACATAGGGTTTACACTATAAGTGTTATCATTATCGAGAATATTATTCATTGTAACCCTAGCAGCTCTCGTGATATTTGTTCATCACTGAAAGATGACAGTTCTACATTGTAACAGAGTTTAATAAAGTTTATTTTCTGTTACTTGTGTTCTTTAAATTCGATTTGATTGTGCTATACACTGTATTCAACCCCCTTCTACAGTGTGTGTGACCTAACAAGTGGTATCAGAGCCTATCTGTTAACATACAAACAGTTTAAGATCCAAAAACAATCATGTTTGAAGCAGAAACTCCAACCAAGCCCACCAAAACTGAAGAACCTCCAAAGACTCAAATCCATAGTCGATATGAGGCTATCAGAGTTCCCATACTGAAACCATCTGAATATCCCATATGGAAGGTGAGGATGACTATGTTTCTGGAAGCTACAGATCCAGAATATCTTGATAGAATCAATGAAGGACCTCACAAGCCAACAAAACTCGCTGCTGTAGTTGCAGGTGAATCAGCAAAGTCTGTACCAAAGGAGAAGAGTGATTACACTGCTGAAGATATCGCATCTATTGCTAAGGATGCTAAGGTACGACACTTGCTGCATAGTGTTATTGATAATGTAATGTCTAACAGGGTAATTAACTGCAAGACTGCAAAGTAGATATGGGATGCATTGAAGATAAGATGCCAGGGAACTGATTCAATTAAGAAGAACAGGAAGACTATACTCACTCAAGAGTACGAACACTTTGACTCAAAGCCTAATGAGTCATTGACTGATTTATATGACAGATTTGTCAAACTCTTGAATGATTTGTCACTAGTTGATAAGGAGTATGATCTTGAAGATTCCAATCTTAAATTCCTGTTAGCTCTTCCTGAAAGTTGGGATTTAAAGGCCACAATTATAAGAGACAACTATAATCTTGAAGAAATAACTCTTGATGAAATTTATGGGATGCTCAAGACTCATGAACTTGAGATGGAACAAAGAAGCAAGAGGAAAGGAGGAAAGTCAAGGACAGTTGCTCTTAAGGCTGAAGAAGAATCCCCCAAGGCAGCTACCTCAAGGAAAGGCAAGGGAAAAGCGCTCCAAAAAGTCTGATACTGAGTCATCAAGTTCTAATAGTGATGATGACTCAGAAACTGAAAGCTTACCTGAGATGGATTCTGATGAAGAGATGATGAAGCTGTGTGCTCTTATGGTGAAAGGAATCACAAGGATTGCATACAGAAAGTTCAGGAAGGGAAAGAAGTTTTCCAGGAAAGGTGCAAGTTCTGATAAGAAGAGTTTCAGAAAATCTGAAGGCAAAGGAGGGAAGTCTGACAGAGGAGATTACACAAATGTCAAATGCTACAACTGTGGTGAGAAAGGCCACATATCTCCTGATTGCAAGAAAGTGAAGAGTGACAAAGGCAAGGCTCTTGTCACAAAGAAGAAAAGCTGGACATTCACTTCAGATTCTGAAAGTGAGGTGAACTATGCCTTAATGGAAAATGCTGATAGCAGTTCTGAAGCTGCCGAGTTAAAGGTACCTCAAACTACTTATGCCTTTCATACTGATGACATTAATGAGTTGAGAAGATATCTTAAAACCATGTTCATTAGTTACAAAGATCAAACTTTAACATGTGAAAGATTAACTTCTAAAAATCTTGCTTGTAAAAAGAGGAATAATTATTTAGAAAAAGAGTTAGTCATGTTCCATCAAACTCAGAAAGATAGAGATGATGCCTTCTATGTTAGGGATGAAGTTCTTAAAATGAATGAATCTCTAAAAACTGAGTTAGAAAAGGAAAGAGAGATTATCAGGACTTGGACTAACTCTGGCAGAACAACTTAGAATTCGTTAAGTAGTGGAAACTGGAAAGAGGGCTTAGGTTATAGAGATGATAAGAATGATAAATGAACTGTAGAAATTAAGCATATAGTTGTTAAACAAAAGCCAAGGTTAAAACCTGTTAAGTTTGTAGCTGTAAAGTCTGATACTGAGAAATCAGAAGTTAAAGAGGAATTAACTTCTGACAAACTAAAACAGGAAAAGACAACTAAAGTTAATGTAGGCTTAATGACAAAGATGCAGCTTAAGCATAAGCTGAAAGATGTTAAGAATATAAACAAGGTAAAGTCACCTAGGAAAAATAGGAATGGAAAGGAAGGTGTGAATAAAAGCAATAATTATAAGCCTGTTCCTGATGCTCCTAGAAAAACATGTCATAACTGTGGAAGTTCTAACCATCTGTATAACGACTCGTGTATTTTGTATTATTTAAATGCGTAATTATGGAAATTATTAAATAAATAAAATATGTGCGTTGGTTATTACTGCTATGTGTTGCTCTATTACTGTTTATGTGTGATTTATGATGCATAAGGTCGGTCGTGTAATTAATTATTGAGTTGTACTGAATCATTTTCACTTTTAAAAGTGGATTTAATGTAAATTTATTTGCATAAATATTTGGAACATCTCTAAAATTATTTTTGTAGTTTTACAATTATCGTAATTATTTATGGGATTTTATAAAATTGAGAAATTAATATTTCATTAATTATTTATCTTTAAATGATTTTATGAGTATGTTTAATTGTAAAATCCATATTTAATTATGGAAATCTTCAACAATCATGAAACTTATATTTTATTAAGTTCGTGTTATTCTGAGAATTTTAAAATTATTTTGGGAATTTTCAGGAGTCGTTTCGCGCGCTCGTCGTTTCGTTATTTATTAAAAAGCGAGTATAAAGCGCACCTCGGAAGTGTTTTTAAAATTTCGAAACTTATATTTTTATTTACTTCGGGATATTTCTAACATTTTAAGGCTGTTTTCGTAATTTTCTGGAATTGTTTTGTGTGCACCTCGACCCGCTAATGCTGAATTTCGGGTTACCGGGTCTAAATAGCGCTTCGAAAATCGTTTTAAAACTTCGGAAATTATTTTTTTATAAATTTCGCGATATTTAGGAAATTATTAGACATATTTTTGGGGTCTATATCGATTAATAATTATTTGTATTGTGATACGTTAAAATATTAAAACATTCGAAATTGGGCTTGCAGTTTAGGGAACGAGACACGTGTCCAAATAATTGGACACGCGGCGTTGTATTCGGCAAAATCAGATGAGTGCTACCCCTGTATTCCTCACAAAAACATCAATTTATTTCTTTGTTTTTCTTTCTACCCTTTTCATCATCAAAAGGGCAGATTCATATATATGTTTATAATCTCCTCCCTTTTTGTAGCCCTCGATTCTCCGCCTCTCGGTGCTGAATCACCGATGGTTGCTTTTTTTTCCCGTGCTACGCCGCCGTCCCTGGTTATTCCGGTGACTGGTGGTCGTTCCTTCTATTCCCCTGTTTGCGTTCAATCGCGGGTGTGTGTGTTATACTTATATATTTGTGTATATCTTGATGTTGTGCTGCGTTTTTCTTAATTTTCCGTCGCCGCCCCTCCCCGATTGCGGTGGGGAAGGTGGCGCGTGTGTGTCCTGCTCTGTGTTGGTTCCTGGTTACGTTATATTGATTCTGTGACTCCAATTACAACTTATTTTATTTTATTTTAATATTCTCTGCAGGAAGTATTTGAGTATTATTCGTGAAATGAATTAATATTTTGTGTGGGATTTGTTAGTAATTAATCGGTGGAATCCGTGATTGGAAACCCAACTCGGGTACCTCCGGATTTTACCGCCGTCTGCAATGAATTTCGACGAGCGGACGGTGGACCGTGATGATTATATTCTGAGTCCTAATTTAATAAATAAATGTAAAATGTGAATAATAATTAATAATAGTATTGAATTGGCGTTTGGGAAATTGTGGATGTTGGTTGTTGTGAATTGTTGTGGTGAAGTGACGTCGATTGTATTCGACGGGTCATCCGATAAACGAAGGAGACGCTGCCCGATCTTCGGGAAATTGAACTACGAAAATACGGAAACGTATCCGATGATTATCGGGAAATCGAGTGACTATATATATACATGTGTGTTTTATACGAAATTTGATTGTATGATGTGGTGAACTGTTGTACCAAAAGTAATTACCCTAATTTTGTAAAATGACGAGTATACGTATTTTTCCGAAAACGAACACCGAACCGATTTTCGGGATTGTGAACCCAACTTGTTGCGTGTGTTATTATAATATACATAATTATGAGTCGGGTTTGAATATCATGGGGTAAAATTGATATCGAGAATATGTCAAGCATATCTAGACGTCTAACGTAGGGTATTTCAACCCTGTAGATTATAGTCGAGAACCTGAAAGTGAGCGATGGACCAAAGATAACCTAGTGGTCAGTCGACGAGCTCAGTAGATTTTCAACAGAAAGACCCGAGTGTCGAAGTCGAATCCAATGGGATCTAGTGGTTGGACGTTAGAGCCTAAGTAGTAGAGTCGGGCCAGAGTTGATCAGTAATAGTTGTAAAGCCTTGTAAGGCAAGTATTTCTGAACTTTTCTTCAAGATATATTACCAATGTTTTCGAACTGTTTCATAACATATTGCTATCATTAAACATAACTCCTGTTTTATAATGCATGTGCTTTAAAGTACTTACCCTTAAACCTTGATTTTCTTGATCTTGAGCCATAGGCCTTATTCTTTGTAAACCATTATTTGTTGATCCTCAGACACCAAACCATACAAATATAATACTACTCCCCAAAGGTATAACTACCAAACACCAAACACTGGAAGATAATGGTTTGAATACACAGAAACTTTTATTCTCCAATCATTCCTTATAACATCAAAGAACCATATCTTGAAAAATCATTACTGGTCTAATACCTGACCCTTGTGCAAACTAAAAACCGTTTCTTATACATACCCTGATATACCCTTGAGATATCCATGAATTTCCTTACGTTTTTATTCAAGTATTTAACCATCATTGATTACGATCTTGTTTTATCGAATTATATTGTTTATCATATTGAACTGCTTTAGGATTGGCTAGTTTTTATATATGTGGACCAGATTCGTGGTCAGACCATACCAATGGTCAAGTTAGGCCAATGTGTGCCTTGGATCCAGTAATTAGAGCAGTGCTGTGTGCTTGCTCGGTGTTAGGGCGAAAACACGCGCTAATATTCACGCAAGTATACGCGTTCGCAAGTAATATAGAATACTTTCTAGTTCGTTCCCACAGAGACTCAGACTAAATTATTGTCTAATTAAACTCACTCACCAATGTATGATTACTTGCGTGTTCAACAGTAGTCTTCCTTGGTTCCGCCGCTTTCTCCTTTTGCTTAGATTCTTCATCTCTAATTTCAGCTTCTACTTCTTTTGCCTTTTCAGCATCAGCCACTTTTCCAGACCTTAAGGTAATAGCCTTGACTTGCTCTTTAGCTTCCTTCCTGCCTGGTACTTCCGTGTCATTGGGAAGAGTGCCAGGTTGACGATTGAGCACTGCATTGGCTAATTGGCCGATTTGATTTTCCAAGGTCTTGATAGAAACCGCCTGACTCTTGCACAACAGCTTAAGTTCCTCAAAATCAGCACTAGTAGGTGCAGCTGTACTTCCCTGTTGAGGATATGATTGCCTTGTAGCATACTGCTGTGGTTGTTGGAATCCAGGTGGGTTAAACTGTTTACTCACTCCTTGCTGATATGGTGGCTGAATAGCATTCTGATTATTCCCCCAGCTGAAATTTGGATGATTTCTGTTGTTAGGATGATAGGTCACTGGCACAGGCTGCTGTTGTCGCTGATAATTATTCACATACTGAACAAATTCGTTGACAAGAGAACACTGATCCGTAGCATGAGAACCTGCACAAAGCTCACAAACCATAGCTATTTGATTAACTCCATATGTAGCCAGAGAATCAACCTTCATTGATAGCGCTTGGAGCTGGGCTGCAATAGCGGTGGCTGCATCAACTTCCAGAATACCTGCTACCTTGCCTGACGTCATCCTCTGAGTTGGGTTTTGATGCTCATTTGCAGCCATCGTCTCTATAAGATTATACGCCTCAGTATAGCTTTTAGCCCATAAGGCGCCTCCAGCTGCTGCATCGAGCATGGGCCGAGATTGGGCCCCCAAACCATTATAGAAACCAGTGATCACCATCCAATCTGGCATTCCATGATGTGGACATTTTCTCAACATTTCCTTGTAGCGTTCCCAAGCCTCGCACATAGATTCTATAGGTTACTGCGCAAACTGAGTAAGAGCACTCCTCATAGCAGCAGTCTTTGCCATCGGATAAAACTTCACCAGAAACTTTTACGCAAGATCTTGCCACGTAGTGATGGACCCAGCTGGTTCAGAATGTAACCAGTCTTTAGCCTTGTCCCTTAGTGAGAATGGGAAAAGCCTCAACTTGATAGCCTCATCAGTCACGCCATTATACTTAAAAGTACTGCAGATCTCGACAAAATTCCTTATGTGCATGTTGGGGTCTTCAGTTGCCGCTCCTCCAAAAGAAACAGAATTCTGCACCATCTGAATAGTGCCCGGCTTGATTTCAAAGGTGTTAGCTTGAATAGCCGGATGAAGGATGCTTGACTGAATGTCATCAATTTTAGGCCGAGAAAAATCCATAAGAGCTGGATCAGCTTGAACAATACGATCTCCCATGTTTACTGGTTCTTTCTGCTCAGTTCCTGAATCCGAATCCTCAAAATCTAACTTCTCCGGAATATCAAGAACTTCGTCTGTCTCCTCAGCTGTATCTAAAGTCCTCTTGCGAGCACGAGAACGAGTTTGCATAAACGCTTGCTAAAGTACCTGAAACACAACCGGAAAAAATAAGTAACTACTACGTCCTAATCACTGAGTCCTAATGACCAATGATGGTAAGTACATAAACTAAACAAATACGCCGAGTCCCCGGCAGCGGCGCCAAAAACTTGTTAGGGCGAAAACACGCGCTAATATTCACGCAAGTATACGCGTTCGCAAGTAATATAGAATACTTTCTAGTTCGTTCCCATAGAGACTCAGACTAAATTATTGTCTAATTAAACTCACTCACCAATGTATGATTACTTCTCAATGTTAAGACACTAACACTTAAAATTGTTGATTAAATATTAACTATAATTAGCTACTTAATTAATCACTTAACTAACACTTCAATTTATCAATAATAAAACACTCATGAGATCACAACTTTATTATTACTTCCTTCTATAGCCATTGTTATTACCTTTAGCATGTGACAGTGATGATATTAATCGAATAACACGAAACTGATAAAAGCCAACTTTCATTGTACTAATACCATTCTACCAAACATCCACAATTAAGATAGAAGTTGAATAGTCATCAATTATGTTGAGTTCCTATATGTCTACAGAAATTGACAACACAACGATTTAAGCACAAGTTATTCCTTTTGATTACATAGGGCAAATAAAACTGTTAGAGTTACCCACTAATCATGCACAACGTACATGAACCTATGCTAGCATGGCAAGTTCTAAATCTCAAGATCCACCGTCGCTTCACAAGAGATTAACACCCTATCTTATATGTTCGCGACGCACATAAGACGAATACGCACAACCAATACTAGATATCATGCAATCATCACACACTAAAGTATTAAACAATTAACTAAAAAATTCCATAATAAATCCGTTGCAACCCCATGATCACGATTAGCCCATAATAGCACTTATCGTCATCATGGGTTCATATGAAATCATGATAAACAAACACAAGAAAATAATAACTAACTAATTATATTAAAACAGAGTACGTCACAAGAGTAAATAAGTTCAAAGCAAGAAAACTAGCATCCAACGTTACAACGAAACAAGAATCACAAGAAGATATGCTTCCTCTTCGTTGCGGTGTGCTAAATCGGTCTTCTTCCTTATCTCCTTCGCTTCTTGCGTAAAAACACAATCTTCTTTTAATCCACACTTGTGAAAACGTCTCAAATCTACTTATATAATAGTCCCATAAAACTCAGATTACATGGAAGTGGAAACCAAACAGAAGTAGAAGTCCTAAAATAATTTGTCTTTTTTCTCGACCCTGCGCGGCCGCTCAGCATAGCTGAGCGGGCGCTCAGCTTGCTGCGCGGCCGCTCAGCAATGCTGAGCGGGCGCTCAGACCTCTACTGGAAAAAATCTGATTTTGCTCCGTTTCTTCGCCGTAATCTGCCCGTTTCTTTCCTCTCGTAATGATGAACACATGCCAAGGCTTATTCTTGATGATTCCTCCCCCGAAATGCAACTAAAACCCTGAAATACATAAACACTAGAAAAACGCAACAAATACACAAAATACTTGATTTCAAGAGACCAATTTAAGCCATTTTAAGACGTTCTAAGTGGTATAAAATGCCACTTATCACTCGGGGTTAGTGCGTGACTGATCAGCAGCCTAACCTTGGTTTTTAAAACTTAAAATGAATATCCAATTCTAATGATTAGTTAAAAAGAAACTTGATTCCTCTGAATCATCTCATTTGATCATTGTTTAACCTTAGTTATCGTTATTGTGACTTGCTGAGCTAGTTAGCTCACTCTTGCGAAACTTTTTATATATTTTACAGTTAAAAAGAATATGGATGATAGAGAAGTTCCTCAGTCCAAAGTGCGGGCTAAGGTTCCAGTCTGAATTGGATCGAGCTAGCATGAGCTTCATGCAGTGGAGAGATAGTACGATTGTAAGAAAAACTTTATTATCAATTGTAAGTTAAGTCAGTCAGGATTTGGTACGATGTAATATTTTAAGGTTGTGTCTTGTTTTCATACTTTAACCTGTTGCAATCTGTGGTTTTTGTGAAGCAGGGTCATTATAAATCATATTTCTTATACAGGTTTATATATTGTGTATGTGTTGTGGACCCCAAACTTCTGACCCGGGTTTGGAGGGCGCCACAGGTTGGTATCAGAGCTACAGGTTATAAGTCACTGAAACAAGCCTAGATTATCGGGATTGGGTAGAGGGTTAGGATTAGGAATAGGAAATAGAAAGATAAGACATCGTGAGGATGAGCGCGACTATCTAATATGTTTCCGGCACGGTTCGTGTTGCGATTTGGGATTCTTAGCTTCCGATGTGATTTCCAGACAACGGCAATGGTAGATCCTGGTTTCCCTATATCATCTGAGCGTTTGGAGCTTTCCGTTCAAGGATCGTCATCTTCTTTCAAATTGGATTTGCACCTTGTTCCTCCACCAGCATTAATAGTATTACCTTCTGTTATAACAGCTGCACCCTTTCAACCTATTCTACGCTATTCTACCACATCTTGATATGAGACTACCTATTTAAGAACCTTCATTCTTTTATTCTTATTTTACTGGACATTCGGATGTGAGTGTATCTCTTCAGTTTACCCTATACGCTGTTATATACCCCCAGTTTAGAACTTGTCCTATGAAGCACTTGTACCTACGAAGGCGGATTCGGGTGTTGCAGTAAACGGTGAGTATTTGAGATATAAATAAAGGTGAGAAGAAGTTTAGAAGAAAAATTTAAGTGTTCCGGAGAATAGCTGTTACCAGCTTAAACGAGGTCACTAATGAATAGACCACCTGTGATTAGCTTGTGGGATGAACTAGATGAATTTTGAAAGAGTTAGAGAAAAGAAAAAGTATAAATATGGAATTTTTGTAGAATTAAATGATGGTACTATGATAAATGTGATATGTAAAGTAGTGATGTGATGTGATATAAGCAAACTTTGTTCTATGAAATAGACTTGTTGGCTGCTGGATAGACATGTTCCACTTAATGACTGCAAAGATGATGATGGGAGTACTACCAGTATGGAAGCTTTGAAATGAAGCTACGAATAAAGTAACATGCAATGACAACTGAAGTTTTCGTTGATTAAGGAAAGCAAATGGACTCGAAAAAAAATGGATCAAAGTGAACGGACCTTCATGTGATTATTTCTTTAATTTGGTACCTTGTTATAGGTCGTAAGGACAACTACCAACTCATACAGTAATGACAACCGGATTTGTGATTTTCAAATTTTTAAACAAGTTTCCGAAAAAGATTTTCCCTCATAAAATTTCTAAACGCCTTTTTGAATAAAATAAGTTTTAAACATTGGTTGTCACGTTACTACTTGAATTTCTTGTTTGTTAAAAGACCTGAATTACCCGGAAGGATACTTGTTTCAGATTTAGTATTGTTAATTCAGAAAACAAAGTAACCCGCGATTATGAAGAAGTTGATTATTCCTAATGCTAAGGTGCAAATATTGTTTGACAAGGTCAGTAACAGAATAAGCGTACAGAGTAATTGTTCATCCGGTTGCAGAGATAATTTAAGTTTAAAGAATTCATTAATTTAAAAAGGAGCCTGGATGTGATCGAAGAAGATTGGGAAGATTTCCAGATTTTTCTAAAGAAAAGAATATTATTAACAAAAGGATCGTTATGTTAAATGATTCGTGGTTGTTCTAAATTGAAAAGAGAAAACTTGAAGTTATCTGGTAGGAACGCCATTACGGTTGGATTGTTAAAGTACTATGCGTGTAGGTGCGATATTAAAAACACAAGACGTAACAAGTAAGAATCAACCATAATATTTAATTTGTGAAAGCATTTCAACGTACTCTCTAAAGTTGTTATATGACACAATTGGGATATGATCGAACAAGCTCGAATGATTAACACAAGTGGAACGTGGATGGTGACCAATGGTATCATTCTTGTCTTCAATATTACAACGTATATTCCTTTTTGATTCTTAAATAAGTATGAACCTCTTTTCTTAAATAAACTCTTTGCTATGATATCAAAAAGGAGGGTATTGTATTCCTTTCAAATTTAAATTGTTCCCCTCAAGTTTTGCTCTCTGATTGGGACGAACAGTGTTATGGTGAGACGCTTTGTCGGGATGACAAAGAGTCGGGTGGGACGCCACCTAATCATGTGTTGTATGCCATATGGTATGAAAGACTGGCCATCTTAAGTACCCATGTGGTTGTCTCATTCATATTCAAATCCTTATTTCTTCTTTCTTTTCAACTCTAATTTTTTTTTGTTGAATTTTGAATCCTTCTAGTCGTTTCGTTGTACTGTCGTTCTTTGCAAGAGGTTTTCAAACAGAAATCAACGTATCCTAAATCAAGTGGACGAAGTTCCATCTACATCTTATGCATGGGAAGGAAATAAGGGCACCTGGCGAGGATTGCAAATCACTAACCCCAGTGAAGAATCCACTAAGAGTCAAGGGAATCTACTCCAATAAGGAATACATTTTTGAGAACGAGAATATACGATTTTCCTGTGAAATATGTTATTCAGAATACGGACGTGATGACATGAATGATCAGGGTGAATACCTTATGCGTTAAAGTATTAAAAAATGTGAGAGAAACTTAATTGTTTATCTCTCAAGGTTTTGTTGATAAGATAAATTACCCTGTTGAATTGATAAGATTAGGATCAAGGGACTAACAAGTTAAGAACCTGAAATTGTTGAACAAGTGAGTACCAATGGTGAAATTGAGATTACGGGCAATAAGTTGTGAAGAATTGACATCATGGAAGATAAGGGGATTTGATATTATTCTAAGGAATGGATTAACTACTAAAGCGTGATGTCCAGAAAGACCGTTGTGATGAAAAGATAATTTTGAGGATGCCAAATGAGAAGGTGATGAGGTTCAGAAGATGAAAGAAGGTAAAGAATTTGTTAATGATGATTACGGTGATCAAGATATGAGCATTATGATGATTATGGGATACATAAAAGTCAGAAGCAAACAAAATTTGAAGATTTAATAGCAATTAAGGAGTTTCAAGATATGTTTTTAGATGAGTTATCAACATTTTTTTTCCCGATAGAGAAAGGAAGCTCGCGATGGACTTAGCGCCTGAGACGAAGCCAGTAACTACGGCCTTACCCAAAATGGCACCAGTTAAAATGAGGAAGTTAGCAAAGTAGATGCAAGAGATGTTCGAAGAAGAAGTGATTAGACCCAGCATATCCTATAAGGTGCACCAATACTAATTGTTAATAAGAAAATGGAAATATGAGATTATGTGTCGACTAACGAAAGCTCAACAAGTTTACTATCAAAAGCAAGTATCTGTTAACTTGACCTAATGATTTATTTGATAAAACGAAGGAAGCAAATTACTTTTATAAGACTGAATTAAGACTTGGTATTTCACCAATTGAAGATTAAACCTATGGATGTATCAAAGATAATTTTTAAAACTAGGTATTGTTCTCGTATTGTCATCAACCAATATACCAGTAATATTTGAACTTGATGGACAGAAACTTTAAGGAATATCTGAATAAGCTGTAGTGTAACACTTAAAGTCAACAGAGAACCATGTAAAGCATTTAAGGATAACTGGGAAGTTGGAGAAGAAAGAAGTTGTATGAAATATAGTTCTTAGCATAAATAGTCAATGTGGAGAAGATCAAAAGAGATTCAGCAGAAATTAAAGTTACTATGAATGAAAATAGACCAGAAACACCAACAAAAGTAAAAAGTTTTATCATGGGCCGGTTACTATCAGAAATTTGTGCAAGATTTCTTGAAAGTTGCAACATTTTGGGCGAAGCTAACCAGGAAAAGCAAGAAGTTTATATGAAGTAGAGAAGGGTGAAGAAAGTTTTACGAAGATAAATGAAAGAATGGTTACAACATCTGCTTTATCATTTTTAAAGTATTAAGGATATTTGGTAGTGTATAGTGATGCTTCTCATAAGGAAGTAGGAAGTATGTTGATGCAGCACCATAAAGTTATTGTATATGCACCCAGAAAACTGAAACCTTATGAGCAGAAGTATCCTACTCACAATTGGGACTAACAGTAATAATATTCGCTTTGAAAGATTGAGAAACATAATATGTATGGAGAAATATGTAAGATCTATACGGACCATAAGAGTTTGAAGTACTCACGAGGAAAAGCGAACGTGGTGGCAAGCGATAAGCAAAAAGGGAAGAACGAACATAAAGACTGCACCAGAGGAATTAACTATAAAACTCTGGAAGTTGGAATTGAAAGCTAAAGTTCACAATCCAAAAGGGACAAAGATGCATACTATGACCTTTCAGTTGAAGTTGTGAAGGGAAAGATAAGATGTCAAGAGAAGATAATGGATTACGATGTTAGTGGTTATTAAAAGGAAATTTATGAGCCCAGGAGGACGATCACCATATCCCCAGCTTTTCTTCCAGCACTTGGATACTACAAGTAGAAGAATTAGAAATGAGATTCCACAGGGAATTCACAATATTAAGTATTCAAGTTATTGAAGAGATGCCAAGATATATGGAAATTTAAAGAAAAATAGTGATAACCAGGTATAAAAAGGAAATTTCAAGATAGATCAGGAAGTGTTGGACATATTAAAGAGTTAAGACGAAGTATTGGAAGGCCTAGTGGATAAGGCAGACCCAGGAAGTGATTTTACAAAAAGCAAATCGTAAAATGTATCAGTGATGTTGTTGGAGAAAAGGAATACAATTATGAGATTATGTACTGACTAGCGGGAGTTCAATAAAACAACGAATAAGAATAAATGACCCCTATAAGGAATGATTACTTATGAGACCTAATCTGAGAAGTGTGCTATGTCTCGATGATTAACTTAAGATCCGACCTGAGAATATATCAGAGATTATGGTTAAAATGAGTTATGAGCATTGCAAGCTCCGATGATGTTATGCGAGATAACAAGTGTATCAGTTGTCTATAAGGAATTAAGGAACATGTTATATAAAGAGTATTTAGATAAGCAAACTGTATTTATTGATAACATCCTTAGCTACTCAAGGAATAAGAGAGTCTGCGTGGGATGCCCAAGGATTTTTCTCTAAAGATCAGAAGGAAAACAACTATATGTTGAGTCTTCAAGAATGAAATTTTGACTAAGAATAACAAAAGATTCTGAATTAATCCATTAACAACTACCTAAGCAAAGCCGTATAGTCACGGATGCCTTATGCCGACAGAAAGGATTGGATACAATTAAGACTACCAAGGAGTTAATAGACGAATTGAAAAGAGTGGAATCTGAAGTTCAAATACTTAAAGGTGATAATACGTGAATATATGAGATTACTTTTCAGCCTTAACTGACAGAAACGAATAAGAGATATTTAAATGTCTGGAAACTAAGTCAAAAATGAGCACCGCCTATCATCCTTAAACGAAGGGTCAAAGTGAGGAAGCGATTCAGGAAAAATAAGATATGTTGAGAGGTTGAGTTTTAAGGAAACACTGGATTGATCATTTATCAGCGATGTCAGCTTTGGAATGCCACTTTACCAAGCTTTATGTGAACGCAAATGTAGGTCCCCATTTTTATCAAGATAAAGTGGGAGAAAGAAAATTATTAAATTCTAAGTTAACTCAGCACACCAAGGGCATAACGATATTGATTGAAGCAGCTCAGAGTAAACAAATAAAGAAGCGGAATTGTATCGAGGGAGAGTATGAATATAGAAATAGGACCAGTAGTATTAGTAAAAATGTCATCTTGAAAGAGATTGGATAAGTTGAATAGAAGGGACAAGTTAAGTCCTAAATTTAGTAAACCATTCGAGGTATTGATAAATATAGATAAAGTTGTTCATAAGTTGATATTACCGTTATAGCAGTATGTACATATAATGTATTCTACGTGTCAATGTTAAGGCGATAAGTATCTGATTCGAATCAAGTGATTGATCAGGAGCCAATGAGCTCTTGTCCAAGTTGTTTTGCATATAGTGATCGATCCAAATTCTTGATCATTAAAGGCAAGTCATTGGAAATGAGTGTATATCTATAGTAAGTACGTTTGAAATCTTCGAGTAGAAGAGTTTACCTGGAAGTTAGAGTCAGAATTGCTTGACAAATATCCTCACTTATTTGGTTAAGTCAGATTCTGAGGACAGAATCTTTTTAAGGGGGGAAGGATATAACGACTCGTGTATTTTGTATTATTTAAATGCGTAATTATGGAAATTATTAAATAAATAAAATATGTGCATTGGTTTTTACTGCTATGTGTTGCTCTATTACTGTTTATGTGTGATTTATGATGCATAAGGTCGGTCGTGTAATTAATTATTGAGTTGTACTGAATCGTTTTCACTTTTAAAAGTGGATTTAATGCAAATTTATTTGCATAAATATTTGGAACATCTCTAAAATTGTTTTTGTAGTTTTACAATTATCGTAATTATTTATGGGATTTTATAAAATTGAGAAATTAATATTTCATTAATTATTTATCTTTAAATGATTTTCTGAGTATGTTTAATTGTAAAATCCATATTTAATTATGGAAATCTTCAACAATCATGAAACTTATATTTTATTAAGTTCGTGTTATTCTGAGAATTTTAAAATTATTTTGGGAATTTTCAGGAGTCGTTTCGCGCACGCGTCATTTCGTTATTTATTAAAAAGCGATTATAATGCGCACCTCGGAAGTGCTTTTAAAATTTTGAAACTTATATTTTTATTTACTTCAGGACATTTCTAACATTTTAAGGCTGTTTTCGTAATTTTCTGGAATTGTTTTGTGTGCACCTCGACCCGCTAATGCTGAATTTCGGGTTACACCGGGTCTAAATAGTGCTTCGAAAATTGTTTTAAAACTTCGAAAATTATTTTTTTATAAATTTCGCGATATTTAGGAAATTATTAGACTTATTTTGGGGTCTATATCGATTAATAATTATTTACATTGTGATACGTTAAAATATTAAAATATTCGAAAATGGACTTGCAGTTTAGGGAATAAGACACGTGTCCAAATAATTGGACACGCGGCGTTGTATTCGGCAAAATCAGATGAGTGCTACCCCTGTATTCCTCACAAAAACATCAATTTATTTCTTTGTTTTTCTTTCTACCCTTTTCATCATCAAAAGGGCAGATTCATATATATGTTTATAATCTCCTCCCTTTTTGTAGCCCTCGATTCTCCGCCTCTCGGTGCTGAATAACCGGTGGTTGCTTCTTTTTTTTCCGGTGCTACGCCGCCGTCCCTGGTTATTCCGGTGACTGGTGGTCGTTCCTTCTCTTCCCCTATGCGCGTTCAATCGCGGGTGTGTGTGTTATACTTATATATCTATGTGTATCTTGATGTTGTGCTGCGTTTTTCTTAATTTTTCGTCGCCGCCCCTCCCCGGTTGCGGTGGGGAAGGTGGCGCGTGTGTGTCCTGCTCTGTGTTGGTTCCTGATTACGTTATATTGATTCTGTGACTCCAATTACAACTTATTTTATTTTATTTTAATATTCTCTGCAGGAAGTATTTGAGTATTATTCGTGAAATGAATTAGTATTTCGTGTGGGATTTGTTAGTAATTAATCGGAGGAATCCGTGATTGGAAACCCAACTCGGGTACCTCCGGATTTTACCGCCGTCTGCAATGAATTTCAACGAGCGGACGAGCGGACGGTGGACCGTGATGATTATATTCTGAGTCCTAATTTAATAAATAAATGTAAAACGCGAATAATAATTAATAATAGAATTGAATTGGCGTTTGGGAAATTGTGGATGTTGGTTGTTGTGAATTGTTGTGGTGAAGTGACGTCGATTGTATTCGACGGGTAATCCGATAAACGAAGGAGATGCTGCCCGATCTTCGGGAAATTGAACTACAAAAATACGGAAACGTATCCGATGATTATCGGGAAGTCGAGTGACTATATATATACATGTGTGTTTTATACGAAATTTGATTGTATGATGTGCTGAACTGTTGTACCAAAAGTAATTACCCTAATTTTGTAAAATGACGAGTATACGTATTTTTCCGAAAATGAACACCGAACCGATTTTCGAGATTGTGAACCCAACTTGTTGCGTGTGTTATTATAATATACATAATTATGAGTCGGGTATGAATATCATGGGGTAAAATTGATATCGAGAATATGTCAAGCATATCTAGACGTCTAACGTCTAACGTTGTAGATAGAATATACATAAGATAAAGAAAGAGAAAGAAATACTTTTTCAATCCTTATTTCATGTGTAATGTAACATAGTAATTATCTTTTTCAATTGGGAGAGATGGATGAGTGGACTAAAGCGGCGGATTGCTAATCCGTTGTACGAGTTATTCGTACCGAGGGTTCAAGTAAGGAAGCGAAAGATTCAATAGAAAAAATAGAAAGAAGACCCCTTTTATTTTGTTCGAAAGGGCCCTTTTTATTCCCGCGGCCTGGCCTGGTAAGTACCTAGCCGGGCCTTTTTTTGTTCCAACGAATCCTAGGTTTCTTTAATTAAAAAAAAAGGGGTTGATATTAAAGCAACAACAAAAAGACGAAGGGCTATTTCCATTCTTATTATTAGATAAAAAAATAGAACGTCAATACGTCATTTCTTATTATTTTTTTATTTCTTTTTTATTTTTATGATTTTTTTTTTAATTTTTGAATCCCCACCAAAAACGTCAACACTCTCATTTTCATGATTTTTTTATGATCCTGTCTTGATTAACCCAAATTATTCCTGTTCGACAAAAGGCCCTTTGTATATAATAATCGCATTGTAGCGGGTATAGTTTAGTGGTAAAAGTGTGATTCGTTCGAGTAACTCCC
Source organism: Apium graveolens (assembly GCF_009905375.1). Taxonomy (NCBI): domain Eukaryota; kingdom Viridiplantae; phylum Streptophyta; class Magnoliopsida; order Apiales; family Apiaceae; genus Apium; species Apium graveolens. Next base: position 107,638,823 of record NC_133653.1, on the reverse strand, counting down.
TTAAATAGTTAAGGGGTATTTTCGGTTTGATTAATATTCCGAGAAAAAACTTTATTTCTTAAAAGGATTTAATCCTTTACCTCTCAATGACATATTGGAGGAAAAATCGAAATTATCGTGATTTTTATCCAAGGATCACTTAAAAAAATTTTAAATTGGGTTATGAAATTGCGAAACATAATTATTCAATTGGATCAATACTTCCAATTGACTGAGTATGAGTAAAGGATACATGGATGGAGATAGAAAAGTAGATTTCTAATCGTAACTAAATCTTACAATTTTTTATTTATATAAAATAAATTGAAGCAAAATAGTATAGCTATTAAAGGATAACTTTAGTTTACTAGAGTTATCGACATGTTATTTTAGCTCGGTGGAAACAAAACCTTTTTCCTCAGGATCCTTTCAAATAGAAATAGAGAACGAAGTAACTAGAAAGGTTGTCATAATCATCTTTTTTCTAGAGGGATCATCTAGAAAGCGAATCCGTTTGAATGTATTTAAACAAAGAGCTGACATAGATGTTATGGATAGAATTTTTTGTAATTAAATTCACATCTTAGATCTAGGAATTCTTCCATAAAGGAGCCGAATGAAACCAAAGTTTCATGTTCGGTTTTGAATTAGAGACGTTCAAAATGCTGAATCGACGTCGACTATAACCCCTAGCCTTCCAAGCTAACGATGCGGGTTCGATTCCCGCTACCCGCTATATCTATATATCCTATAAAATATATAGATTCTTTCTATATATATTATTTATATACTCTAATAGACTCTAATTATTAATTCTAATTTATTCATCATTGAATATAGAATATATAATTTTCAAAAATATCAATGAAAAGCGTCCATTATCTAATGGATATGACAGAGGTCTTCTAAACCTTTGGTATATGTTCAAATCCTATTGGACGCAATTTATTTCCATATATATATATATTTAATATTTTGATATTAAGAAAGTCTTTTTGAAAGACTTGAATGTGAGACGCTCAATTATCCCTTTTAGAACTTTTCTAAAATCCTTTATACTTGTTCCTGAAGTAGAAAACGTTCCATCTGTTCCTGAATAGCTTCTTTCAAAAGGGCTTCTGCTTCCTCGGTGAATGTCTTGGTAGAAGATATTATTTCTTGAAACTGCGGTTTATTTGTTTTTAGGTAAGTACGTAACTCAACAAGAAATTTCCTTACCTGTCCAATTTCTAATGAATCAAGATAACCATTTGTTCCGGTATAAATAGTCATTATCTGTTCTTCTATCGCAAGAGGGGCAGATTGGGATTGTTTAAGCAATTCACGTAACCGTTGACCTCTGGCCAATTGATTCTGAGTAGCTTTATCGAGATCAGAAGCAAATTGTGCAAAGGCTTCTAATTCTGCGAATTGCGCGAGTTCCAATTTTAATTTGCCAGCAACTTGTTTCATAGCTTTAATTTGAGCTGCAGATCCCACTCTGGAAACGGAGATACCCACATTAATAGCAGGTCTGATGCCAGCATTGAATAGATCGACAGATAAGAATATTTGTCCATCAGTAATCGAAATTACATTAGTAGGAATATAAGCCGAAACATCGCCCGATTGAGTTTCAACTATTGGCAAAGCAGTCATACTTCCTTCACCTAAAAGAGAACCTAATTTAGCAGCTCTTTCCAAAAGTCGTGAATGCAAATAAAAAACATCCCCTGGATAAGCTTCGCAACCTGGCGGTCTTCATAATAGAAGAGACATTTGTCAATAAGCTTGTGCCTGTTTGGAGGGATCATCATAAATTATTAAAGTGTGTCATTTGCGGTACATAAAAAATTCCGCCAGAGCAGCGCCTGTATAAGGAGCGAGATATTGTAATGTAGCAGGAGAATCCGCCGTTTCAGCTACCACAATAGTGTATTCCATCGCTCCCCTTTCCTGTAAATTAGTCACTACCTGAGCCACAGAAGATGCTTTTTGACCAATAGCTACATAAACACATATTACATTTTGGCCTTGTTGGTTCAGAATCGTATCTGTTACTACTGCTGTTTTACCAGTTTGTCTATCCCCAATAATTAATTCTCACTGACCACGCCCTATAGGTATCATCGAATCAATAGCAATAAGCCCCATTTGAAGAGGCTCGTATACGGAACGTCGTGAAATAATACCCGGAGCAGGAGATTCAATTAACCGATACTCAGAAGCTGAAATTTCACCCCTACCATCAATAGGTTTAGCCAGGGAATTTACAATACGACCCAAATAGGCCTCACTCACGGGTATCTGAGCAATTCTTCCTGTTTGTTGGGTCCCAATGTGTTTGTAGAAGGGGGGTTGAATACAAACGTTACCAAATAATCGAATAAATGCGGAATAAAAAATGTGAAACAAAATTCAAGTTAAATAAAAATATTATTAAACTTGAAAGGTGTTACAACAACTGTATCGATTACAAGGTATTAATCTCAAATCAATTATCACAAATCTAGAATAAATTCGACATGAACTTTTTCTATTTTTGCAATAATTAGAATCAAATGCTAAACGCGATTTGAGATTAAGTTCTAGGGATTTTGATCCGCTAGATTGTTACACAAGAACAAGATAAATAATTCTAGTGGTTTGGATTTAACATTAACAAACTAGAATTTTGATCTTGATGTAAGCAGAGAAGAAAATAAAATGTTTCAAGGCGGCTGCTTTCTTTTCTTTGTTATTGAATGTGTTCTGTATGATTGAGATGTTTATTGAGTTGAATGACTTCTGCTTCTATTTATCAACAGCCGAATTAATTGAATTGGAATGACAATCCTTTAAGCTTGTATGACAATCGGTGAGACTATCCTTTTGAGCTAGCAAGACAATCGTTTGAACCAGCATGACTATCGGTAGGACAATCTTTTGAACTGGCATGACTATCGGTAGGACAATCTTTTGAACTGGCATGACAATCGGTATGACAATCCAGATTGTCTTGCTAGTTCATTTTCAATTGTCTTGCTGATTTAAGATTGAATTTAATCCAATTAAACTTCTGAAAATTCCTAAAATTAATTCTGAATTAATTAATCAATTAATTTAAATAATCAATAAATTAATCTTTGCAGATATAATTTATTTACTTAATTAAATTATATGACTTAATTAATTAATAGAGAATTAATACTAACCCTGAGCAGCATCCATTCTTCTGAATATCTTCTGAAAATCACTGAGAATTATGAATCAATTCCGCCACTTCAACGTTGACACTCGATGTACTGTCTGGTTCATGAGTGACTAACTTCCGTGACGTTTCTTCATGTCTTGACTTTGACGCTTTGATTTTCTTCAGATTAAATCCTTGTAATTAATGATACTCTGACGAGATCTCTGTCACTTGATTAAATCCACGATCTTGATTTATATCACTGAGGTATGATCAACTTCTTGAACTTCTTCCAGTGAATTACCTCCTCAAGTCTGTAGATGAACCTTATTTCTGAATCCTTTGACAGATATTACTTTGCGAGATCTCTCTGACGGTCGATCCACTATTTACTTATTACATTCTTATTTGAGTTGAGTTGAATCCTCGAATATACAAATAGGCTATGACATATGACTTACAATCTCCCCCTATTTGTTTGTTAGACAATAACACACAAATACCTAGAGGATAACTCAACTAACAAATAAGAAAAAGATAAAAACATACATGCAAAGTAAATAGCAGAAAAGTTCTGGATGAGATTTAACATTTTCCAGATTCCAAGTAGATGTTCCTCTAGACTGAACATATCTTCAAGTAGTTCCATCTTCATTTGTACAACCACATTTCCTGTTGAGAAGCCCATATCTCTTGCTTCTCCCCCTATGAGAATCAACTGATTAAAGAAGATCACCTTCGTTTTACCACCTCTCCCGTACAATAGGATCCGCAGATAAAAACCAATGGTACTCCCCTAACTGCTTCTTCCCTTACTAGGAAATCACCTTGTGTTTACCACCTCTTGTGTTTACCACCTCTCCCGTACAATAGGATCCGTAGTTAGAAACAACAATGGTGTGGTGTAGTGTACATTTTTAGGATCTTTTTCTTCCTCCCTGCTATTTCTCCCCCTTAGTTGAGGAATCCTCCAAACTATTTCTTAAGCTTTTATCTCCCCCTTAAAGAAGGAATGTATGCCGTCGTCTGAAGGAGTTCTCATATTTCACTTGGTTGGAAAAGAAATAACAAGTAGTTTCTCTTTCTACCTCACTGTGAGTGTGTGATTCTGTTTAGTGTACCTCACATGTGTTTCACTCTTATCTCCACTCGTGTTTACACTCATTCTCACAAGTGTATCACTCTTCTCTCATAGCTCCATAATCCAGCTGTACCTGCAAGGAAAATTACCTTAGCCATCCTTAAAGGAGGTCATAGGTGGTGCAATGGGAGTTCATAAATCCCCATCCTTGTTAAACTCGTCAGATAAATCTGAGTCATAATCTACAAGTTGCTAGTTTCCCTTTTAGGGTTCCAGATTTGAATTCTGGGAAGGTAAACAATGATCCAACGATTTTAGCATAAAGATCAAAGTTCCCTTCTAATGTCTGTGAAGACACTTCCTTGTGACTTATCAGGTAATATCTGAATCATTGTCAACAAGTTGCCGATCTGCACCTATGTCAGATCCACTATCCGCAGATGCATCCAGGGGATTTAAGCCTGGGGAGGTAGACACTGACCACTGACATATGGCTTTTGGATCAGTATCCTCTCCTAACACCTGTAAAGGCAATTGGTCCACTAACGAACCTTGAACAATCGAATCTGACCTTAAAATGGTCGAAACTCTTGTTTCCGTCAACTCATCCTTTGTGTGTGTAACCTCTCCTTGTGCATCAAGAATTGTTTATGTTTGAAGTGGTGACACTACATCGGATACCTTGGCCGACAGGCAAAATTCAATAGACTCACCCTGTTGAGAGAATGAATCTAGTAACTATTTTTGTGCCTTTTCAGCCATTACATCTTTTTGAGAAGATGTATGGGGGCTAGCAGTTGTCTCGGTTTAAATACTACTCATCTATGTAGGAGACAGAGCTACTGGGTTGACTACAGAACCTTCCTTATGTGGTGCACTAGGCACTATCTCCCTCACGCTCATTCATACTACTTTTAGTGGTAAAAGAGTGTTGGTTGGTTCTGTTTTTTGTGTTTGTCTTTACAGTCTGGGATAGACGTTGTGGGTTTTCAACCTCATGACTGTCAATGAAAGAAAGTCATTGGAGACTGAACCTGTATCATAGAACATATGGTAATAGAGAGAAAATGATTTACAATAGTGATTTCAAAAGATTTTACATGAAATAAGAAATCACTAATGTAGAAAGAAGTTTAATTTTTGTTTTTCAAAATGAATGAGTTTTTGATAAAACATTGATCACTTAGGGTAAAGTCTAAGTAATTCTCATTCATGTCAAAAGCTTACAAATATCTGCAACATAATGTTAACAACATATCATTGACCGATACTTGTCAAGTACTTTAGATACTAATTGTTATGTTGCATAAACAATATATCACTGCACATATAAAACAATATGATTGTGCCTAATGATAAGAGAGTTAAAAATATGACGACTCTACTAGTTCATATTAAACAATAACTTCAGTTAGAGTGCCATACCATGTTCTTGACGATTGCTTGAGTAGTACACTAGTTCATACCAACCTGAAGTGAGATTGTGAAGAAGAGATTGCATAGTCCAATAGATCTGCAGCTACAAAGTCCATGAACTGTGGTGCATTGACTTCCTCTTTTGACTCACCAACCAGGAGTACACTTGTACACATCTTACTAGAGTCCAATTCCAAGTGTAATGTGCAGCAGGTGCCTGATATGTCGTAATATTCTCAAGTCTCGTCACTGGTGCTATATGTTGGATACTGCTTCCTGATAATAACCTAGCACAATATACAAAATTACAATGATAACATTCCCAGCTTGCAAACAGCCATATCCCTCGGATAAACCTTTGCTGTTATCTCCAAAGGTAACCATGGGGCCAGCTTTCTCAACCACATTTGATAGCAGGGCTCTATCTCCGGTCATATGTCTTGATGATCCACTGTCAAGAATCCACACTACCGGTTATACTTGTTTAATGCCCTGCACTACAAATGGATTAGACCTTCTTCGGAACCCAAACTTGGTTGGGCCCGGCATACTTGTAGAACTGTCCTTTGTCAGGCAAAACAACATTTTTAATTTTAATTGTCTCAACTTTCTCAATGACTGAACATTTGACCTTGTAAACAGCCTTAACAAATTTCTGTTTAAGCTTAGGCACAAATGTCTCCTTTCTAGCCTTAGAAGGACTGGTAGTCTTAGACCTATCATGCTTCTTGTTATTCACATGCTGACGAGGAGTAGTCTTATCATTAGACACATGCTTACCATTAAAATAAGCATACATCATATTAAAAGCACAAGACATACAATTATAAACACCACATGCTTTATGAGAGTGATTAACAGCAGGCAATTTATGCATGGTAGACATGGCATTTTTGTTATCCAACTCATGTGTGTCTGAGTTAGTCTCAGTTGCTTTCACAACTTTGACTGGAACTTTCGACACACTTGACTTGGAAACAACCTTCTCATTAGCAAGATCTTCAGCACGTATTTCTTCTTGAATAACAGAAGAGGTCGCATCAAATGGTTCAGCAATTGATGCTTTATAGAGGGGTTCATCAACACCCTTAAGCACATGTGGTACTTCCCTCCCTTTAGCACAGACATGAGGAGGGGAGTTTATACCTAATTCTCCAATAGCAGCATTGTAATCATAACCTAATCCAGATGTTTGATTAACAGCTTGCTTACTGTAGAACTTTTTAGCCTTCGAACAAGAATTGAAGTAGGCTCTAACCTTAGTCTCAAGACCGGTGATCTTGTCTTTGAGAATAGTTTCGAGTTTTCTATAACAGTCAACTCTATTCTCTAGAAAAGATAACTGTTCTTTTAATTTGTCTTGATTAATATGCACAAGTCTTAATTCATTGACCTCTTTCTCAAGGTCTGTGATCTTTAAACTTAACAGTTCATTATCACGACGTGCACAATCTAAGTTACCTCTTAGATGATAAACCATTTCAGCATCAGAAAGTTTTACCTCTATTCTTGACGATGAAGCTTTTCCATCAATAGCCATAAGAGCAAGATTTCCTTCATCTTCATCTTCACTGTCAGTATCATCCCAGCTTCTTCCCTTTGCCAGATAAGCCCTTTCAGAGTTCTTTCTTACTTGCTTTGGCTTCCTACATTCTGTGGCAAAGTGTCCCAACTCATTGCAGTTATAGCATCTAATGGTGCTTCGATCAACCATCCCTGTTTTGTACCCACCACTGCTGGTGTTAGAGGATGAAGATCCACCTTTCTGGAATTTGTTGTAGTTGGACTTGTACTTAAGCTTGGGATTCCTCCTGAATCTGACATGGGAGAATCTCTTGACAATTTGGGCCATTGATTCATCTTCCAATTGCTCCAGCTCTTCCAAGGAATAAAAATCATCACTTGATTGATTTGTAGTAGGAGGATCATATTCTGCTACTAACTCATTTTCCTCACCCTTGGAAAACTGTACCATTCTTTCTAACTGTTGAGATTGTTGTTGTTGTTGACCTTCAGCTACAAGTGCAGTAGATGTGCTGACCATTCTATCCTTCCCATAGACTTCCTTCTGTTGAATCTGCTCCAACTCATAGGTTTTTAACACTCCATAGAGCCTGTCCAAAGAAATCTCACTCAGATCTCTAGCTTCTCTAATGGCAGTGATTCTATGTTCAAGATGAGCTGGCAGTGTTAAAAGGAACTTTTTGTTGACCTCCCTGATTGAATAATACTTTCCATTGATGTTCAGGTTGTTGATCAACGCATTGTACCTCTCAAACACTTCAGTAATTCCTTCTCCTGGATTTGATTTGAAATGTTCATATTCAGAGGTTAGGATTTCCAACTTGTTCTCCCTAACTTCCTCTGTGCCTTCATTAATCACCTCAATAGTTTCCCACATGTATTTGGAATTTTTACAGTTCATCACGTGTCTGTTCATCAAGGGATCAAGGGAATCAATTAATATTAATTGAAGGCTGGCATCCAAGGAGGCTTCTTCCTTCTCAGCAGGAGTAAAATCTTCAGGCTCTTTTGGATAGGTTCTAGCTTCAGTAGTCACCACACCATCTATTATTACCTCCGGTTCAATAACCATCGGAGTTTTTATACCCTTCTTTAACAAGTTTGAATATTTGGGATTTGCAACTTGTAAAAATAATAGCATCTTCTTCTTCCACATGATATAATTCTCTTTATCAAATTGTGGAATTTTAACGGTTCCAACTTTATGTGAAGTCATTATGAATTTTTGAATAAATAAAAATTCAAGGAGTTGAAAAATCACAAAAGTCTAGGATCTTGATTTGTTTGTTAATCAGAAGGCTCTGATACCAATTGTTGGGTCCCAATGTGTTTGTAGAAGGGGGGGGTTGAATACAAACGTTACCAAATAATCGAATAAATGCGGAATAAAAAATGTGAAACAAAATTCAAGTTAAATAAAAATATTATTAAACTTGAAAGGTGTTACAACAACTGTATCGATTACAAGGTATTAATCTCAAATCAATTATCACAAATCTAGAATAAATTCGACATGAACTTTTTCTATTTTTGCAATAATTAGAATCAAATGCTAAACGCGATTTGAGATTAAGTTCTAGGGATTTTGATCCGCTAGATTGTTACACAAGAACAAGATAAATAATTCTAGTGGTTTGGATTTAACATTAACAAACTAGAATTTTGATCTTGATGTAAGCAGAGAAGAAAATAAAATGTTTCAAGGCGGCTGCTTTCTTTTCTTTGTTCTTGAATGTGTTCTGTATGATTGAGATGTTTATTGAGTTGAATGACTTCTGCTTCTATTTATCAACAGCCGAATTAATTGAATTGGAATGACAATCCTTTAAGCTTGTATGACAATCGGTGAGACTATCCTTTTGAGCTAGCAAGACAATCGTTTGAACCAGCATGACTATCGGTAGGACAATCTTTTGAACTGGCATGACTATCGGTAGGACAATCTTTTGAACTGGCATGACAATCGGTATGACAATCCAGATTGTCATGCTAGTTCATTTTCAATTGTCTTGCTGATTTAAGATTGAATTTAATCCAATTAAACTTCTGAAAATTCCTAAAATTAATTCTGAATTAATTAATCAATTAATTTAATTAATCAATAAATTAATCTTTGCAGATATAATTTATTTACTTAATTAAATTATATGACTTAATTAATTAATAGAGAATTAATACTAACCCTGAGCAGCATCCATTCTTCTGAATATCTTCTGAAAATCACTGAGAATTATGAATCAATTCCGCCACTTCAACGTTGACACTCGATGTACTGTCTGGTTCATGAGTGACTAACTTCCGTGACGTTTCTTCATGTCTTGACTTTGACGCTTTGATTTTCTTCAGATTAAATCCTTGTAATTAATGATACTCTGACGAGATCTCTGTCACTTGATTAAATCCACGATCTTGATTTATATCACTGAGGCATGATCAACTTCTTGAACTTCTTCCAGTGAATTACCTCCTCAAGTCTGTAGATGAACCTTGTTTCTGAATCCTTTGACAGATATTACTTTGCGAGATCTCTCTGACGGTCGATCCACTATTTACTTATTACATTCTTATTTGAGTTGAGTTGAATCCTCGAATATACAAATAGGCTATGACATATGACTTACACTGTTGCTTTTATAGAACTTCCTTCTTGTATCAGTAAACCATCACCCATTAATACAACACCGACATTTGTTAATTCCAAATTAAGAGCAATACCGACTGTACCATCTTTAAATTCTACTAATTCACCCGCCATTACTTCATCAAGACCATGAATACGAGCAATGCCGTTACCTACTTGCAGTACGGTACCGGTATTTACAATCTTTACTTCTTATATTCCTCAATTCGCTCACGGATAATCTTACTAATTTTGTCGGCTCGAATTGTTACCATGAGTTTTTCTTACTTAGCTTTTGAAAAAAAAAATAATACCTAGAGTCGAAGGACAAATCGGTTATTGCCCCCAACATGCCAATATTGGCACGTATCGTACGAAAATGTAACTCGTTGTTCAAACAACTGCTCAGAGTTCCTAGAGCCCCTTGCAAGGCTTGTTGGAAAACCTGTTGTCGTACTTGATTAATCGCCCTTTGTTGTTCAAAATGAATAGTTTCGTTTTTATAATTTTCTAGTTGTTTCAAAGTCTTAGAAGTGGAATTAATAAAATTCAATCTTTCTCGCTCTATCTCAGAGTATCCATTGACTCGAAACTGATCTGCCTCCAATTCCACTTTTCGTAAGCGAGTCCGGGCCTTTTCCAGCTATTCAATGGCTCCCCCACGCAGTTTTTCTGAATTTCGAATAGTATTCAAGATCCTCTGTTTTCGATTATCTAATAAAGCACTTAATGAAAGTAGATTCTCTTTCCATTCATTTAAAAACTTCCATGATCCCTTCCCGAACCAAACATGAATCTTTCAATTCATTTGGCTCTCACGCTCAATTACTTAAATTACTTATGATTATGATAAATTCCCATATCTTTTTTTGAATGTAATGAGCCTATCCTCTACTCTCTTCATATTCCAAAATAAAAATATCAAAACCAATCACTAATCCAAAACCAAAAAAGTCGGAGGACTCTTCTGACCAAACAAAAATATGTAATTGTCAGCAAAGTTGTTTCTTTTTTTTTTTATCCAAAAATCCAAAAATGGTTTTCTTCCTTTAATACACAATACATAGGTCGTCGATTCATCATTGGATAAAAGGGGGTTTATTCCCAATTTTTATAATAAGGGGTTCAAATAATTTTATCCATATGAGTGTTCTTATATAGATAAATTATTCATTTTGTTTTGAAAGCATCTCTATATTAATATTGTGGTAGAAAGAGTACCATGCTGCGTCTGGACTTCAAACGATTTAGCTTTAACCATAGTAAATGGTCCCACATTTTTGGTTGATAGAGAATCAAAGCGGATTTACCAACGAATCACGAAATGCTATGGTTCTTGCATATGATTTCTTTATTCAGAAGTCATTCGTGAGATAATGTACCTCCTTTTCCTAGTTATAACAGAAAAAATACAGCTGGTTGGATCCAGCCTATTCTTGAAATAAACAACTCGCACACACTCCCTTTCCAAAAAAAACCAATACCCCAAGCACTACACTTAGATTTATTAGATTTGTTGCTAAAATATCTGTATTAAACCTGAAACTCCCGGCGGACGGCCAGTGGCCTAAAAAAATGAAAGAATCGGTTACATTTTTCATATGATCTCCTCTTATAGATAGACTAAAAAAAAAGAACAGAGTTCTTTTTGTATCACCCTGCCCCCCCTTTGATATATATCAATATCAATTTTACTATTTCTAAATCGAGCAAAAAAAGATTCGATTTAGAAATGGTGAATTACCCCCTTTATTTAAACTCTTCCTAAAAAATAGAAAAAGGGGGTTCCTTAGACTACGAACGGGAAGGATGAAAGCGAGTGAGTATGCTAGTTCCTCATCCACAAATCAACCCTTCCCGTGGGTTATTACTTTTTCGAATTTATAAGATTAAACAAAAGGATTCGCAAATAAAAGTGCTAATGCTACAACCAGGCCATAAATTGTTAAAGCTTCCATAAAAGCTAGACTAAGCAATAAAGTACCTCATATTTTTCCCGCCGCCTCAGGCTATCTCGCGATACCTTCTAAAGCTTGGCCCGCAGCAGTACCTTGACCAACTCCAGGTCCAATAGAAGCAAGCCCTACAGCCAATCCAGCAGCAATAACGGAAGCAGCAGAAATCAATGGATTCATGATAAGTTCCTCATACAAAAAAAATGGTTAATGATACAGTTAGCCGATGAATTCTAACTTAATCATTCCATCGCTATAATTCATCCAGTCGAAGTCACTACAAACTTCAAATTGAAGTAATAATCTTATTCAAGGATCAAAACTACTTTACTTGGATATCTCTTTTTTAGTTCCTATCGACAAAGTATTTGCGAATCCGTACGACTTTCGTCCGTCCATTTCTTTGTTCCGAACCATTCTTTGAATTCTTCGATTTTTTTTCTTGATGTCATCTGTTTATTCATTCAACTCACAGTCCCAGAGGATACGGAATGAGTTTTATTGGAATACCCATCGAAATTTATAGTAATAGGGCAAATTTAATATATCTTTAGTTCATATATAACTAGTCAATATTTAATATCAATCACCTATACATGTCTTTCTTCCATAACGTAAACCAACTCTTCATTCATCTTAGATTCAATCGAATTCGAGAATTATGCGTCGAAAAACAAGTTGACTTATAGCATAGCATTTTTTTACATATAATATACCTATAAGAACCTCCCTCTCCGATCCGAATCACCCATTTTTTATGAATCCCTTTTTTGTTTGTAAATACTTCTTCCCCTTTCTTTATCATTCTCCCGCATGGAAACAATCTAAATAAACAAATTGCTTAGGTCGAATAGTAAATATTAGGATTGGCCGACCAATAATATAAAATGAATATCTATTCAGGAGAGAATGGTATAATATAAGTGGATCAACCAATAATTTTAGAAAAAAGGATCTTTTAGATCTCTTTCCCTTTTTTATTTTACAAATCTCTACTCTAATATCTTTGGCTATTACTCTAGATTGTATATAGTGAGTTGTATATTTAGATTTCCTAATTAGAATTAGATTCTATTTTTTTTGAGCCGCGCATACATTGCTTGGGGATAAGCTAAAAAAGAATCTTTCAAAAACTAGTCAATGATGGCCCTCCATGGATTCCCCTATATAAGCCGCGGCTAAAGTTGCAAAAATCAGAGCTTGAATACCACTTGTAAATAATCCAAGGAACATGACAGGCATAGGAACCACTAAAGGTACTAAAGAAACAAGAACAACAACTACTAATTCATCAGCTAATATATTTCCGAAAAGTCGAAAACTAACTGATAAAGGCTTTGTGAAATCTTCTAAGATGTTAATGGGTAAAAGGATTGGGGTTGGTTGAATATATTTCCCGAAATAACCCAATCCCTTTTTGTTAAGACCCGCATAAAAATATGCCACTGACGTGAGTAAAGCCAAAGCAACAGTAGTATTTATATCATTCATGGGTGCGGCTAACTCCCCATGAGGTAATTGTATGATTAAACAAAAGGATTCGCAAATAAAAGTTCTAATGGTTGATCAACTCCTGTGAATGGTTGAGGGTTGAGTTGTCTAGTAGATATCGGTCAACTATTACTGATCAACTCTGAGTCGACTCTGCTACTCAGGCTCTAACGTCCAACCATTAGATCCCATTGGATTCGACTTCGACACTCGGGTCTTTCTGTTGAAATTCTACTGAGCTCGTCGACTAACCTACTAGACGTCTAGATATGCTTGACATATTCTCGATATCCTACATATCTCAAATCATATCTCTCCACTTCACAGACAACTCAACCCTCATCCTCAACACCTACTGTGAACCCTTCATCTTTCAAGCCTAAGAGGACAAAGACTGTTCCTCAAACACCTCAGAAGAGAAGGAGGATTGTTTTAAGAGATGAGTCTGATAGCGAGGAACAGGTTTCTACATCAGACCCTGTTATAAAAGAAGCTGAGAAAGTTCCTTTTCAGAAGGATTCTGGAATTGGGGGATCTAAGCTTCTCAAAAGGCTTAGAAGAATGACTTCTGCTGAACCTCCCAAGAAATTCCCATCTTCAAAGAGATACAAGAAACAGAGAGCTAAAAGGCCAGTGTCAGATGATGAGGAAGCAGCAGCTAAGGAAGGAGATCAGGAATCTCTGATCTCATAAGAAAAGGAATCCGCTCAAGCCACTGCTTCTCCATTAACTCCAACTCAGGAAGCTGCTACTGAAATGGCTAACACACTATCCGTGTCTCCTGTTCACAAGACTGTATCTCCTGTTGATCCAGGCACAAGTGCTGAAATTGATATCCAGAACTTGGTTGTGCCTGAAGTGCTTTACTTAGAAGCTCCAACAGCAACTCATCCATCAAGAACACCTGTTACTAATGCTGCTCAAACTCCAGAACTAGCTACTACACCTTCTCTGCATCTAGATGCTGATGATCAGAATATAGGTGAGCATCAGGATATGGCTGTTGATCAGAACTTGGAACCAGATCAGCAATTAGAGGATGATGCTGAAGCCTCAATTGCTTCTCATATTGTTGTTTTATCAGAAGATACTGATTCTGTAAGTTCTGAAGCTGCAAATGCTGGAGATACTGGTGATGCTGCTCCAAATGTAGATGCTGATAAAGCAGGTCCTTCAGGACATGCACCTCATCAAACTGTTCTTAAATATGAACTAGTTAAGAAGTTTGTCATCAGAGAAGCACCAGTGCCTTGGAATGAAACTCCTGCACGACAGGAGTGGACTAAGGAATGGAACTCAGTTACCTGTGTTCCATCTGCAAAGAATCTTGCTGAGCACATGACAAAAACTGATGAGATGTTAATCACTGATGATTTCAAAACACAGCTTAGAGTCACTGTATTGAGTACTAAACATCTACAAGGTCTCCATTCAACTACTCATGCAGAGATACATAAAATTCAGGAAGAATTAATGAAGCAAGAACAAGTTCAGAAGATTGATAAGAAAAAAATTCTTCCAACCTACCTTTGACAGAGTTACTTATATTGAGAAGACTCAAGAGAAACAACAAGCTCAGATTGATGATATTCTGAAAAATTAATCTTCTCAGCAATCTCAACTTAATGAAATCCAAGCCTCAGTCGAATTGCTTGTCTCTCTTCTCTTACCTGCTGATGCCAAAAAGGGGGAGAAAGTAATTAAGTCCAAATGCAAAACTGATAAGACACTGAAGGGGAAGTATGATAAAAAAGATGACCATGGAAACTCTGGAATGGGTGGAGGTCATAGTCAAGGTAGAGGTTTCTCATCAAGAAAAGCTGAAATCACAAGTCACAGGACAAGTTCTGATGCTGGAAAAAGAATTAGTTCTGCTACTGGTAAAAGGATAAGTTCTGATGAACTTTTAGATCTTTATGAAGAAATGTCAAGACAATTATTTCTTCAGGAAAATCCAGGAATGGACTTGGAGAGTTTAATGGAAGAAGAAGCCAAACTTAAATCAGGAAAAGTCAAATCTAAATCTGAAGCTTCTGGTAAAAAGACACTTCCAAAACTTAAAGGCATTGTGATAAAAGAAAGGATAAATCCTGAAGCAACCATGGCTAAATCACAACTGCAGATAGATCCAAGGTCCAAGGGCAAAGAGAAAGTTGGTGAACCTATCAAGGTTTATGTGCCTCCTGTGAATGAAGAAATTACTGATGAAGATGATGATCTTGCTCTGACTTCAAGAAAAGTTTTTAAGACAACCTCTGACATGGCTCAAGTTGTTCAGAGTCAAGTGATAGTAAGTTCTGATATTTCAAAGAAGCAAGTAACCTCTGACATAGCTCAAGTTAACTTGATATCAGAAGATAAATTAAAGACACTCCTACCAGGATTCATTAAAGCAAAACAAACTCAACCTTTGAAGACTGCTGCAAGTGGTTTTGAAGCAAGAGTGGTTATTGGAAAGGAAGCAAGAGATAAAACTGGATTGGGAAGTGCTGATGAAAGAAGAATACAGAACACTACCAATGATCCAACTTCCTTAAGTGAACCAGGTATTGGAGCAACTCCTGAGAGATTGAATCAACTGGAATCTGTACAAATGCTTTACCATACCTACTTGAAAGAACACATCTTGTTGTACTTTATGACAGATGGTAGGGTTTATCATATAAGGGAAAATGCCATTCCATTGAAGTATTTTGAAGAACTGGAGCACGTATTATTCTTACTTCAAGTGAATGACAAAATAACAGAAAGTACTGTAAACTATTTGAAGAATCAGATTCAGAAACAGAAAAGGCTTTATTCTGTTAAGTCTGACATCATATATCTTCCAAAGTACAGAGATCACAAGGGTGATATAGTTGAAATAAAGCCCAACACTGCTAAGATTATAACTACCTTTCTGGGTTACAGGGCTGTGGAATTCAATCTTGAGTCTGATAAGGCATATTTGATCAGACTGGATCAGGATATAAGAAAAGCTAGAATTAATGATCTCAGGGCTGCAATCTTTCAAATTGGTGAAGATACTGCAGAACTTAAAGATGCTAAAAGGAGGATGATTGATGAACTCAGATATGCTGAGAGATGTTTGTTGAAGAACTATCTTAGAACAACTCCTGACATCAGAGAGATCAGAAGATGAAGCCAAGTCAAGATCTACAACTGCTTAAATTCTGATGTGAATACAGACTGAAGTTGTTATCAGAAGTTAAAGACTGGTAAAGCTTTAAGGACTGTAAGTTGTAGTTATCTAGTCTAGTTCTCATGCATTTGTACTTAATGTTTTTGACATCATCAAATATCTGTTAAACTTGTATATTATGCTAATTTACAATTTGGGGGAGATTGTTAGATATATTTGATAATGTCATGGCTAATTGAAAGGAATATGTCCTAAGTCCAATCATGTATTAGGATTTAGGAATAACTTTTATGTAATCTGTTTTGATTTCATTGATATTAATAAAGACTTGTTTTGTTTTTATTACGGGCTTTATCTATTTAAGTGTTTAAATAAGATATATTATAGTTTAGAGTAAAGCTTTTTATGGATTATGATGAGATCATAATAGTGAGACCTAAAAAGATGATAACTCTAAACTTAAATAGTTCCTGGTCATAGGATTACTAACTGGTAATTAATAATCCGCAAAGATCGGTACATACTATGCTTGCTTCATTTTGAAGGATGTCTGTTCTCATAGACATTTGTGTGGTGACACTATAGCTAGTATGTAGGTGCTTATTATGGAATAAGTTCACTGAACATGACTCGCCAAGCTGAACAACTGATGGAGTTCACTCACGTGTCAGCAGTTGTTCACCTAGTGATAGTTGTACAAGTATCCTTAGACTTGAGGTCATCATAGTCATTTTGTGTACACTGAACTATGCTTTGGTTCAGTTCTTAGTCTCCAGGGATAATTATTAGGGCTCTTCTGGGTATAGGAATTTGTACAAGAAGATAGTGTATGATCAATAAAGGATCTACCCCTTCCAGTGAAGGAAGCGAATGTTCAAGGCTGATCCACTTATGCTAGTTCAGGAATCTCTGGCCAGAGTAAATGAATTTAGAAAGGAGTTTCTAATTTGTATAGAACTACGCATAGTAAATGGTAAGCAAGTGATTGAATTAGATAGGCTTGACACGAGATCCATGCCTTGTATTTAATCGGGACATTGTAGGGTAGAAGGAGTTTATTGTACGGTAACTATTCACTGACAGGTTCTTGATATTCTAAGCAGTGAATTCATATTATCCGGATAGTCGCGATATGTTGAAAAGCATCACTCACGATGTAGAATAAATGTGATTAATTAATTAATCATATTTAATAAATTAGAGAATTTATATAAATAATGATAAAATAGTTTTATTATTATTTATTTCTACTACCGGCTTAATATTGAACCTACAGGGTCACACCATAAATAGAGAATGATTTTATGGTGGAGGAATTAATTAATAATGGCTAATAATTATTTATTTGTGAAATAAATAATTAATTGGCAAATTTAATAATTAATTAAATGAGATTTAATTGATTATAAATTAATTAAGAAAAGTTCTTAATATTATTAATTAAAGGATTTAATTTTTGGAAATTAAATCAAGAGAGAGAATTATTTCTAAAGTGTTTAGAAAAAGGATTAATAATTAAAAGGTGTTTTAATTATTAATGAGAATAATAAATGGGATAATAATAATATTATTTATGGGAAAATTTCAGCTGAAAATTTTGCCTATAAATACACTATTATAGACCCTATTTTATTCTAACCCCAGAAACCCAAAAGTTTCAGAAAACCAAATTCTCTCCACCTCCTCCTCCTCCTAAAAGTCGTTTTCTTGGTGGATACCGGTGGAGTGCTTCACACTTGAGGAGCAACTGCTAAGGATCTCTGATCGTTGTCTCCGAATTAATTTTAAAGGTTGAATTCGATCCCTCGAATTTTTATTCACGATTTATATGCTTTTATTTGGATTTTGTATGTGTAAAAGTGTTTTTCCATGCCCTGCTGCGTTTAAAAATCCAACAATGGTATCAGAGCATAGGTTGTATGTATATAGATCTGTGGTAAAAATTTCAGAATTTTATGTGCTTGTATGAATTAATTATGAATTTTATAAGTTATATCATGGATTAATTTTGTCTGATGAGAAATCGTTTCTCAGAATAATTTAGAATGTTGATCTGGGTTCTACAAGTGTTGTAGATCGTCTGGGTATTTTTTCCATAATTTTAGGATGTATAGATTTTTTATTATGAATTTTTGAAGTTCTTAAAATTAAATTCGTAATTAAATATGTATATATAGTATATATATATTTGTATATACATCTGTGTATTGTCTGTGTTTTTTCTGCACGGATTAAAAGAAAAGGGACAAGGTACATGTGATGTACTGCGGCACAGAAAGAGAGAACTGACAGCACGGAATTCGAGGAAAACGGCGACTGTTGATAACAGGCAAAGGACCGCGCGTCGACCACGCGCGCGTGGGGCTCACGCGCTGGCATGCCACGCGCGACGCGTGGAAGACACGCGCTGGTGACGTCATGCTGACATCATCAGATGACGTCATGCTGACGTCAGCATAGGGGTTAGGGGTGCGTGAGGCGCGTGGGCGCGTGGGCGCGCGTGGGGGAGGTTTGACACGCGCCTGACAGCGCGTGTGCGCGTGGCGGCGCGTGGGACATCTTCTCGGGGCGCGTGCGGGCGCGTGGAAGCTCAGAATGGGGTGATTTTGGTGCCGTTGGATTCGTATTTTCGAGACGCTTCTAATGGTATACTATATGATGTTTTATGAAATTGTTTCGAACTGTTTATAGCTAACAGAAGTGTTTTTAAGCTGTTTTTAACTGTTTAAATTGCTTTTAAATACTTCATGTGATACATAGAGATGTATATTGCTTAGACGAATGTGCTAGATGATATAACATGCCTACCTTGATGTTTATTCATGTTTATATATGTGATATATGCTTAGTTTATCATGCGATGATAGATTTAGGTGAACTTGAATGAACATAAGGCGTTTGTTAGACAACCTAGTATAGTGAAATTGTTTCATAACCTTAATAATAATATTATGAATACAATCATGAGATTCTTGTGTTTATGAAACACGTAATTGAATATGAATTTTCGATATGAGAGAAAGGATGATTCTGTCAACAACAGATTTCTATCTGTAAGAAAGGGTTATTAAGTGACGCCTCTTGACAATGCTCCACCCGATCTGGGAATAATCTGATTATTGATTATTGATTTGAAATATTTAATTTAAAAGGAAGAATTTCTTTATAATATGATTATGATTGTAACATAATATAATCCCTCTAAAATTAAATAATATCAAGTAGTAATTGGCCAATGACACAACGGGCTTGTGTCGGTCATAGCCTTCCAACATGATAGAAAAGTAGTTTTTATTTTTGAATCATTGTCGGTTCGTGCTACAGCCGAGGGCTTTGATTTCGAAATAAGAAATACTTGTCTATTACATAGAGATGTGTACATTGAATAAGAATCTAAAGGTCGGTACGTGCTACAGCCGTGGGCCTTTGGGGACTGATTCAACTGTACGGAATGTTGGGTTAGACTTGACTTAGAATATTGAGTTTGTCGTGCTACAGCCGAGACTCAATTATTCAAGAGGCTAAAGTTTGATTAGGGAATAACATGAGATGTAATTGACAAGAGTTGTCTGCCTATTGAACATTACATGACGGTTCGTGCTACAGCCGGGGTCGTGTAATGGAATGTAGGATCCCTATTCCCACTAGCATTATGAATGCTTAATTTTTTCACATAGGGGGTTGAATAAATTAGGAAAACTAGTGGGAGCCACTTATGAATAAAGACCCGATTCATATAGTGTTTTAAAATGAAATCGAATATTTGCTAAGTGTTGTTATGTGTTTATCATTTACAGATTTACTTTGTACGTTATGTCTTCTGCACTATCACTCAGGAGCATACTGGATGCTCACAAATTGACTGGTCCTAATTATGCTGACTGGCTTCGAAACTTGAGAATTGTTCTCAGGATTGAGAAGTTGGAATACGTGATTGACCCACCTAAGCCTACTGAACCTGCTAGTGATGCACATAATGATGAATATGTTGTGTATCGTAAGTGGATAGATGATGCAAATGTTGCTCAATGCATCATGCTAGCTTCCATGAACATTGAGCTACAGAAGCAATATGAGCATATGGATGCTCACACTATCCTCATGCATCTATAAGAGTTGTATGATGTGGCGGGGAGGATAGCTCGATATGAGATATCGAAGGAGCTGTTCGGTTGTAGGATGTCTGAGGGATCATCTGTGAATGACCATGTACTTAAGATGATCAATTTAATTGAACGTCTTGGACAACTTGGTTTTGCCATGGATGGGGAGCTGAGCCAAGACTTGGTCTTGTAATCGCTTCCGAGTTCGTTCTCGCAGTTTGTTGTGAACTTTCACATGAATAAGTTGGATGTCAGCCTGCCTGAACTCCACAACATGTTGAAGACTGCGGAATCGAATTTTCCCCCTAAGAAGAGTTCTGTTCTTCTAATTGATGAAGGTTCCAATCCTAAGAAAAGGAAGAGGAACTCTTCCAAGAAGAAGAAAGTAGGTGAGAAAATGCCGGTTCCACCAAAAGCTGAAGACCCCAAGAGCAAAGTTGTTTGCTTTCACTGTAACAAGGTGGGGCACTGGAAGAGGAACTGCAAGGTTTACCTTGCAGAATTGAAGAAGAAGGGTAGTGAGACTACCGCTTCTGATTCAGGTATGTTCATGATAGAAGTGAATATGTCATTTCTACTTGGGTATTAGATACCGCCTGTGGTTCTCATATCTGCAATTTGTTGCAGGGACCAAGGAGAAGTAGGACTCTTGAGGAAGAGGAGGTGATTCTACTGATGTGAAATGGAGCAAGAGTTGCTGCTGAAGATGTAGAATCATTTCATTTACATAGGCCTACGGGCAAGACTATTGTTTGAAATAATTGTTATTTTGTTCCCTCGATTGTGAGGAATATTATTCCCATGTTAGACTTGGGTGGATTTTTCATTTATTATTGAGAATAATGAATGTTCTATTCTTAGAGATAATATTCTTTATGGACGTGGTGCTTTAAATAATGGTCTTTATGTATGTGACATAATTTATTTCAGATTGAACAAACTAATAAAAGAAAAGGGATGATGAAAATCTCACTTTATAGTGGCATTGCAGTCTCCATTTAGTAGACATGGAGAGAGGGCTGCAAATTTGCTAGGAATGGTACACACAGATGTATGTGAACCAATGTCTACGCAAGCCATGGGTGGATTTTCATACTTCATTACTTTCATAGATGATAGATCTGGATTCGGATATGTGTTTGATGAAACACAAGTCTGAGGCCTTTGAAAAGTTCAAAGAATATAAGTATGAAGTGGAGAAACAACCAAACATAGTATTATAACTCTTCGATTAGATCGAGGTGGTGAATACTTTAACGGAGAGTTTCTAGATTATCTCAAAGTAAATGGTATAGTCTCCCAGTGGACTCCTCCAGATTGGTATCTGAAAGGAGAAATCGAACTTTGTTAGACATAGTTTGGTCCATGATGAGCTATGCAAATCTTCCAGTATTCCTATGGGGTTATGCATTGGAAACCTCAGCATATTTACTGAATAAGGTGCCTTCCAAATCTGTTCCTCAAACTCCGTATGAGATATGGAAAGAAAGGAAACCGAGTCTTAAACATGTTAAGATTTGGGGATGTCCTGCTTATGTCAAGTAAGTTGACCCAGATAAGCTGGAATCTCGATCCGTAAACTGTAGTTTTGTGGGATATCCTAAAGAGATTTTAGGGTATCACTTTTACACCGATCATCGGGTGTTTGTCTCCAGACATGCTACCTTCTTGGAAAAGGAGTTTATCCTTGAAGGAAACAGTGGGAGCAAAATTGAACTTGATGAAGTTCAAGAAGCACAAACTACTACGGTTCAAGTGGAAACACCTGTTCTGACTGAACAACCTTTTGTGGAACAGCCCATTCATAGGTCAGGGAGAGTGTCTCGCCAACCTGAGAGGTAATATGGCCTTGTCATTGAGAATGACAATGAGTTGTCAATCATTTGATGATGACGACCCTGTGACCTATAATGAGGCTATGAGTAGTGTTGACTCAGAGAAATGGCATAGTGCCACGAAATCCAGAATGGAATCTATGTATACGGTATACAAAAGATAGATTATAGCAGATGGCCAGGTGGAGACCTATAAGGCCAGGCTTTTGGGAAAAGGATTCAAACAAAGGCAATGGATTGACTTTGATGAAACCTTTTACATGTAGCCCTGTTAAAATCAGTTCGGATTTTGCTTGCGATTAATGTGGTTTAAAGCAAGCTTCTCGAAAGATGGAACATTCGTTTTGATGAGATAATCAAAGAGTTTGATTTTATCAAAAACGTGGATGAACCATGCGTCTACAAAAGGGTTAGTGGGACCGTGATAATATTTCTTGTATTGTATTGAATTAGAGATGACACACATAACAACATAGCAGACCCACTCACAAAGCTACTTTTTGAAAGTCACTTTGATCGTCATAAAGATGAGATGGGTATTAGATACCAGAGTGATTGGCTTTGGTACAAGTGGGAGATTGAAAGGAATATGTCCTAAGTCCAATCATGTATTAGGATTTAGGAATAACTTTTATGTAATCTGTTTTGATTTCATTGATATTAATAAAGACTTGTTTTGTTTTTATTACGGGCTTTATCTATTTAAGTGTTTAAATAAGATATACCATAGTTTAGAGTAAAGCTTTTTATGGATTATGATGAGATCATAATAGTGAGACCTAAAAAGATGATAACTCTAAACTTAAATAGTTCCTGGTCATAGGATTACTAACTGGTAATTAATAATCCGCAAAGATCGGTACATACTATGCTTGCTTCATTTTGAAGGATGTCTGTTCTCATAGACATTTGTGTGGTGACACTATAGCTAGTATGTAGGTGCTTATTATGGAATAAGTTCACTGAACATGACTCGCCCAGCTGAACAACTGATGGAGTTCACTCACGTGTCAGCAGTTGTTCACCTAGTGATAGTTGTACAAGTATCCTTAGACTTGAGGTCATCATAGTCATCTTGTGTACACTGAACTATGCTTTGGTTTAGTTCTTAGTCTCCAAGGACAATTATTAGGGCTCTTCTGGGTATAGGAATTTGTACACGAAGATAGTGTATGATCAATAAAGGATCTACCCCTTCCAGTGAAGGAAGCGAATGTTCAAGGCTGATCCACTTATGCTAGTTCAGGAATCTCTGGCCAGAGTAAATGAAATTAGAAAGGAGTTTCTAATTTGCATAGAACTACGCATAGTAAATGGTAAGCAAGTGATTGAATTAGATAGGCTTGACACGAGATCCATGCCTTGTATTTAATCGGGACATTGTAGGGTAGAAGGAGTTTATTGTACGGTAACTATTCACTGACAGGTTCTTGGTATTCTAAGCAGTGAATTCATATTATCCGGATAGTCGCGATATGTTGAAAAGCATCACTCACGATGTAGAATAAATGTGATTAATTAATTAATCATATTTAATAAATTAGAGAATTTATATAAATAATGATAAAATAGTTTTATTATTATTTATTTCTACTACCGGCTTAATATTGAACCTACAGGGTCACACCATAAAAAGAGAATGATTTTATGGTGGAGGAATTAATTAATAATGGCTAATAATTATTTATTTGTGAAATAAATAATTAATTGGAAAATTTAATAATTAATTAAATAAGATTTAATTGATTATAAATTAATTAAGAAAAGTTCTTAATATTATTAATTAAAGGATTTAATTTTTAGAAATTAAATCAAGAGAGAGAATTATTTCTAAAGTGTTTAGAAAAAGGATTAATAATTAAAAGGTGTTTTAATTATTAATGAGAATAATAAATGGGATAATAATATTATTTATGGGAAAATTTCAGCTGAAAATTTTGCCTATAAATACACTATTATAGACCCTATTTTATTCTAACCCCAGAAACCCAAAAGTTTCAGAAAACCAAATTCTCTCCACCTCCTCCTCCTCCTAAAAGTCGTTTTCTTGGTGGATACCGGTGGAGTGCTTCCCACTTGAGGAGCAACTGCTAAGGATCTCTGATCGTTGTCTCCGAATTAATTTTAAAGGTTAGATTCGATCCCTCGAATTTTTATTCACGATTTATATGCTTTTATTTGGATTTTGTATGTGTAAAAGTGTTTTGCCATGCCCCGCTGCGTTTAAAAATCCAACACTAATATGATTTTTGTTTAGTTTTCAGATCTTGCTTAAACATGATAAATCAGTACTTACCGGAAGTCAGGACTTAAGGATATCAGTACTTATATTATCAGGAGATAATCGTCAAAAGATGGATATCAGAACTTAAGTACTGAAGGACGTTCAGATAAGGACAACAGCTGATTAAATGAAAGAAGATCGAGACAAACATAAGAAGAGATATGCATGTAGAAGGAATTTTATGAAGAATAGAATACTTGGAAGAAAAGATATCTGATTGATATATTTTAGGAAGCAGAATTATATTCCATATCAATTAGCGATTATCTTGTAACTGTGTAGTATATAAACACAGACATAGGGTTTACACTATAAGGGTTATCATATTCGAGAAGATTATTCATTGTAACCCTAGCAGCTCTCGTGATATTTGTTCATCACTGAGAGGTAACAATTCCATACTGTAACAGAGTTTATTATTTCAATAAAGTTTGTTTTCTGTTACTTGAGTTATTAAAGTTCGATTTGATTGTACTATACACTGTATTCACCCCCTCTACAGTGTGTGTGTGACCTAACACATATTGCTATCATTAAACATAACTCCTGTTTTATAATGCATGTGCTTTAAACTACTTACCCTTAAACCCTGATTTTCTTGATCTTGAGCCATAGGCCTTATTCTTTGTAAACCGTCATTTGTTGATCCTCAGACACCAAACCATACAAATATAATACTACTCCCCAAAGGTATAACTACCAAACACTGGAAGAGAATGGTTTGAAAATACAGAAACTTTTATACTCCAATCATTCCTTATAACATCAAAGAACCATATCCTGAAAAATCATTACTGGTCTAATACCCGACCCTTGTGCAAACTGAAAACCGTTTCTTATACATACCCTGATATACCCTTGAGATATCCATAAATTTCCTTACGTTTTTATTCAAGTGTTTAACCATCATTGATTATGATCTTGTTTTATCGAATTATATTGTTTATCATATTGAACTGCTTTAGGATTGGATAGTTTTTATATATGTGGACCAGATCCGTGGTCAGACCATACCAATGGTCAAGTTAGGCTAATGTGTGCCTTGGATCCAGTAATTAGAGCAGTGTTGTGTGCTTGCTCGGGGTTAGTGCGTGACTGATCAGCAGCCTAACCTTGGTTTTTAAAACTTAAAATGAATATCCAATTCTAATGATTAGTTAAAAAGAAACTTGATTCCTCTGAATCATCTCATTTGATCATTATTTAACCTTAGTTATCGTTATTGTGACTTGCTGAGCTAGTTAGCTCACTCTTGCTAAACTTTTTATATATTTTACAGTTAAAAAGGATATGGATGATAGAGAAGTTCCTCAGTCCAAAGTGCGGGCTAAGGTGTGGCGCCCTCCAAACCCGGGTCAGAAGTTTGGGGTCCACACACATATACACACCTTATTTCTAACCTGCTTATAACAATAATAAAGATAACAATAATATGCAGTGACCCTATTTACCAACTACCACGGATCGCAACAGGTTAAAGTATGCACACAAGCCACACATCTACTTATATTACATACCGTTCAAATCCCAATCATTCAAACTCAAACTGAGTATTAAACTTTATTACAAACTTTTACAGACTTAAATTATTCCAAAAGAAGCTTACTAGCTCAGCTTTCTCAACCTGAACCCCTAGCTCTCGCGCTGGACTGGGGATCCTCGTTACCAACTGGTTCCTTTTTAAATAATATAAACAACATCGCACAAATGAGCTAACTAGCTCAGCAAGTCATAATGACAAAACTGAGAATAATGATCATCAAGAGAACATGATTATGATATCAAGTGAACAATTATTTATGATTTAGAATTGGATATTATACTTTTAATTTAAAAACCAAGGTTTGGCTGCTGATCAGTCACGCACTAACCCCGAGCAAGGCACACAACATTGCTCTAACTACTGGATCCAAGGCACACATTGGCCTAACTTGACCATTATATAGTCTGACCACGAATCTGGTCCACAATTTTATAAAAACAATCCAATTTTAACATAATAACAGAATAAGCAATAATAAACAATAACCAGAATCATTAACAATAATGAGTGTTTAACAATGAAAGGGTTTCAATCCTTGTAAGGATCAACAAGGTAATTTCAAAGCTTGGATGCTGGGTAATGAAAGAATTGGATAAAAAAGGAATCAATATTTCAGGGTTTCAAGGATTTGGTCTTTCAAAGCATAAGATATCATGGATTGATTATATAAGTAATTCAGTTCAGCGTTTGGTATTTAGTTTGTATGTATTTGTGGAGTAGTATCGTAGATTCGTGGTTCATGTTTGGGTATACAACAATCAATGGTCTAGAAAGAATCAGGTTACGGCTCAAGATCAATAACTGGAATCAGGGTTTAGGTTTCTGTGCTTCAAAGCACTTACAATATCACAGGATTATCAAGTACTACAATATCTCGAGAAAGTTCAGAACACTTGCCTGGTACTAGCTTACTATTCTGCACTCGCTTCCAATCTCAATCGTCTTACTCCTCAACTACCTGTTTCCCTTTCCTACGCCTTGCCTCTTCTGCTCACATATCATAAACATCTATCAATAATCAACTCATAGAGTTCTATTCAACACATACTTCTATCTACCCTTCTTTTTACCCAAATCCGATTAACGGATTGAAAGTTATGCAATAATCAAGTAAACACCAAATATATAGACTGATAGTCAATCAACAAGTCACATATAGCACATAATACATCACGTAATCGATGATATATTATTTATAAAGAAGTCTCGGGTCATAAATAGGCTTTCAGGTATTTAAAATGATTTTTAAAACATTTTTCGGAATTAAAACGGGTCGTTGGATCAATTTCGGGTTAATAAACAGGGTTCGATTGGCCAATTCTGGCTCCGAAACAATTTTATACTAATTATCGAGCCTTGGAAATAATTTAAAATAATATTTTAAAGCTCGAAACTATTTTTTGGAATTTTTAAATCATTTTTATGTAATTATATCTAATTAAATAATTAATTAAAATCAATTAATAATTAATTAAATCAGTTAATCAATTAATTTCCAAATTAATTGACCAATTAATCGATTAAAAATTAACTGATATTAATTAACTAATTAATTCAGATTTATTTCTGAATTAAAAATAATTTTCGGAATTAAAATACTAATTTTTTGAATTTTCAGAAATTTAAAACGCATTTTTATAATAAAAATAAATAGGAAATATAATTTTTAAACATTTTTAAAACAGGAATCCAATTTTTGCAAAGTCTGGAAACCTGGGGAACCAAACTTCATCGTTTTCAAAAATACAGGGACCAAACTGCAATTTTGCAGTTCCAGTCGCCGGAAAAGTCGGGGGTGGCCGGAGAACTCACCTCCGACATCCTCCCACCACCATCTCCTCCAGAATTAAACTACACAACACCAGGAACCTATATCTGCAATCAAAATTCATCAATAACCCCAGACTTGCCCGGAATTTGATCAAGAAACTTGTCGGTTTCTGGCGGGTTCGACGTAAACTTCAAAACACAACTCCCTTCTCTACAGACCTCGTTGATTCATGAAACTTGTACGACTAGATTGCAAATTTCACAGAGAATATAATACACTACACCACAACATCAATCTATTTCAGAATAAGAAACCCCCAAATTTCAATTAAGAACATTCATACGGGTTATAAACCCTGATTTTAAAATTCGAAAATCAAACTCAAATTTGAACATGTTATTAAACTCCAAATCAGACGTATAATATATCAAAATCATCAGGAAAACAAGCTCTACAACATGCAATCATCAAATCATACATACAATCATCCGAACAATAATTCATATTTTTAATAAATTTAATTCGAAAATAAATAAATTTTCAGAAAATAAACCTTTGATTCTGCAGTGAAACAAAGCTCAGAATCTGATAGAACACTTCAAATCCTTCGTTTTGGTTACCCAGGCTTTGAAAACAGAGACCGGTAACGCCTTCGTTTTGTTGTTTGATTCTTAGAACAATTTATGTAATTAGGGTTTTTCTCTGAAAATTATAGAATTAACTATCTGCAAATGATTTTGATACGAAATAAAATACGGAAAAAGGCTATTTATAATTACGGAAAATTAGTATCCCGTTGGATCATTCCGGATATAAAACGGCACGTTTATTTATAAACGCTGATCCAAACGGTATCGGTTTTCGGGATAATTATCCAAATCAGTACAATTTGTACTGCGGTCTTGGTCTCAGCGCCTGGTTACACGTACTACGAAGTGATAATTGGGATAGTTTAATAAAAAGCTCCCGTTTATCGAAAATACGGGTTTTATTGATTTACCGAAACGAATATTGTATCGAAAATGTTGCGCCGGGACCCGCGCAGAACAAACCGTACGCCGGATCGAAAAAGTCGAAACATGGAATATGCTCGGAATATTACAATTAGGTTAGGAAGGAGTTCTCGGAAGAGTTTCGGGTTCCAAAAACGTAACAACGGATGACGTCGATTGGTTCCCGTTTTTATAAAATAGATTTTAAATACTCGAAAAAAGATTTTATAAATTTCATATGATCCTTATAAATCCATAAATCAACATAAAAATAATTAGGAAGATATGACAATTATCTATGTTTTATTTTGGACATATAAAAGTTAAAATACTCAATTAATATTATTTTTGAATATCCAAGTACAGATTACATTTAACAATTAACTCACAAAATAGATACTGAACACACATAATAATTATTTAATAGCAAAAGAATTACACTATATATCCCGGATATTACATCCTTCCCCCCTTAAAAGGATTCTGTCCTCAGAATCTCCTAAGAAAACAAATGAGGGTACTTTTCTCTCATATCACTTTCTAACTCCCAGGTTGACTCTTCAACCTTTGGATTTCTCCACAATACTCTTACTAACTTTACCACTTTCATTCTCAATACTTTCTCTCTCTCCTCTAGAATCTCTATCGGACTCTCTACATATGACAAATCTGTCTGAAGCTCTATTGGCTCATATTCTATTACATGCCTGGAGTCTGGATTATATTTCTTGAGCATCGATACGTGAAAAATATTGTGAATGTGCTCCATGTGCGGTGGTAATGCCAATTCATAAGCTACTTTGATAACATGCTTTAAAATTTCAAAAGGTCCGACATATCTTGGGCTTAGCTTCCCTTTCTTTCCAAGCCTCGTTAGTCCTTTCCATGGTGATACTTTCAGTAATACCAAGCTTCCTTCTTCAAATTCCATGTCTTTCCTTGACTGATCTGCATATTTCCTCTGACGATCTTGTGCGGCTATCAATCTCTTCTGGATAATTTCAACAATTTCCTTTGTTTGTTGTACCAGTTCAGGTCCAAGTATCTTGCGTTCTCCTACTGCGTCCCAATATATTGGAGATCTACATTTGCGTCCATAAAGGGCTTCATAGGGTGGCATCCCAATGCTGGCGTGATAACTGTTGTTATAAGCAAACTCTACTAAGGGTAAATGCTCGTCCCAACTTCCTTTGAAATCAATAGCACAAACACGTAACATGTCCTCGATTGTCTGGATCGTTCTTTCACTTTGGCCATCCGTCTGGGGGTGATAGGCCGTACTCATATTCAGTCTTGTTCCCAAACATTCTTGAAAACTCTTCCAAAATCTTGAATTAAACCTTGGATCTCGATCAAATACAATAGACACAGGAACTCCATGACGAACTACAATTTCCTTCAGGTACATATGGACCAACATGTCGAGCGAAAATCTTTCATTTATAGGCAGAAAATGAGCTGACTTGGTAAGTCTATCCACTATAACCCAAATGGCATCATGATTAGCCCTTGTCCTTGGTAATCCAACTATGAAATCCATGGCAATATGTTCCCATTTCCACTCTGAAATCTGCAATGGCTGTAACAATCCACTTGGTCTCTGATGCTCTGCTTTAACTCTCTGACAGGTATAACATTTGCTAATCCATTCCGCAATTTCCCTCTTCATGTCTGGCCACCCATAATTCTTCTTTAAATCTCTGTACATTTTGGTACTCCCTGGATGGATGGAATACCTTGAATTATGTGCCTCCTATAAAATTTCATTTTTCAGCTCCATCACTGGTGGAATCCAAATTCTAGATGAAAACCTCAGAATACCTTGATCATCCTTTTGTGTGCATAACTCTTCACCTACCAAACGATTTATATCTTGATCCATTACATCTTCCTGACATTTCTTTATTTTCTCAAATAATTCTGGTTGGAAAGTCATACTGTATACTTTTGCTTCCTCAGGCTTGCAAACTTTAATCTCCAATTCCAATTTCTGAAATTCCTTATATATTTCTTCAGGTACTGATAACACATTCAACCTTTCCTTCCGACTCAATGCGTCTGCTACCACGTTCGCTTTACCGGGATGATAATTAATCGAGCAATCATAGTCTTTGATCAACTCTAACCATCTCCTTTGTCTCATATTAAGTTCCTTTGGTGTGAATATGTACTTTAAGCTTTTGTGATCCGTGAAAATCTCGCACTTTTCTCCATACAAATAATGTCTCGAAATCTTCAAAGCGAAAACTATGGCTGCTAGCTCCAAATCATGAGTAGGATACTTCTGTTCGTGTGGTTTCAATTGCCTTGACGCATACGCAATCACCTTTTCGTGCTGCATTAGAACACATCCTAATCCTTTGTGAGAAGCATCACTATAAATTATGAAATTCCCTTGATCATCTGGAAGTGACAAAACAGGTGCCATGATCAATCGTCGCTTCAACTCCTGAAAACTTTCCTCGCATTTGTCATTCCATATAAACTTCTCATTCTTTCGTGTAAGCTTTGTTAATAGTGTGGCAATCCTCGAGAAATTTTGAACAAATCGACGATAATATCCCGCCAATCCTAAGAAACTTCTTACCTCGGTGGGTGTTCTCGGTCTCTTCCAATTCATAATTGCCTCGATCTTTGTCGGGTCCACTTTGATCCCTTCATTACTAACTATGTGCCCTAAGAACTGAACTTCCTGTAGCCAAAACTCACACTTCGAGAATTTAGCATATACCTTCTTTTTCCTTAAAATCTCCAAAGCCGTTCTCACATGTTCCGCATGATCCTCTTTCGTCTTTGAATAGATTAAAATATCGTCCATAAATACAATAATAAACTTATCTAAATACTCCTTGAAAATTCTGTTCATCAGGTCCATAAACGCTGCCGGGGCATTGGTCAACCCAAAAAACATCACTAAAAACTCGTAATGTCCATACCTTGTTCTGAAAGCTGTCTTTGGTATATCTTCTGGCTTGATCTTTAGTTGATGATATCTTGATCTTAAATCAATTTTGGAGAAATACTTGGCTCCCTTCAACTAGTCGAACAGATCGTCAATTCTGGGTAACGGATACTTGTTCTTGATTATCAGCTTGTTGAGCTCCCTATAGCCGATGCACAGTCTCATGCTTCCATCTTTCTTCTTGACAAATAATACCGGTGCGCCCCACGCAGACACACTGGGTCTGATTACTCCTTTCTCTAACAGCTCTTGCAATTGCTTCGCTAGCTCTTTCATCTCAACAGGCGCCATTCTGTACGGGGCCTTGGATACTGGTTCTGTTCCAGGTGCTAAGTCGATCGCAAATTCAATTTCTCTATCTGGAGGAAGTCCTGGTAACTCGTCGGGAAATACGTCTGGAAATTCATTCACAACTGGAATATCTTCAAGTTTTGTTGGTTCTTGACTTCTGTCAATCATATATGCCATGAAATGCTCACATCCTTGTTGTAGTAACTTCTTGGCTTGAATCATCGTTAAAAACTTCTTTACTTGTTTTTGACCCTTGAACGTTATTATCCTTTCATCAGGCGTCTTCACCATTACCTTCTTATTTCGACAATCTATCTGGGCATCGTGCTTAGATAACCAATCCATCCCTAATATAACGTCAAATTCTCCTAACTTAAATGGTATCAAATCTACACAAAACTAACTACCAGAAATCTCAATCTCACAATTCCCACAAACTTGATTAACAGATACACGTTCTTGATTTGCTAATTCCATAGTCATTATTTCATTTAAACACTCAACTGGACAATTTAACTTACTAACAAAATCTTGTGAAACAAACGATCGAGTTGCTTCCGAATCTATTAACACTTTGGCACATAAGGAATTCATATTAAGCGTACCTGCCACACATCCATATCTTGGATCGCATCCTTCACCGACATGTCAAAAACTCTAGCCCTTGGAGTCTCATTCACTGCTGGGGTAGATCCCATAATCCTTAATGCATTATTGACTGGGGCTGATGTCTTGCAATCCCTGGCCATATGTCCTGGCTTTCCATATTTAAAGCACGTAAATCCAATGGTTGGAACCTTTACTGCTGGATTCTGGATAGGCTGATCCTTACTTGCTGGTTCTCTTGCTGGCTGATTTCGGCACTCCCTCGAATAGTGCCCTTTCTGGTTGCATTTGAAACATACCACATTCAACTTATTACAAACTCCTCCATGCTTCTTTCCACATACTTGACAATCTGGAAAAGTTAGTCTCAACTGATTTGGCTGATTTGTATTAACTGGACGGTTGCTCTGGCCTCCGTCTCCTGCATTCTGTTTCCTGAAATTAAAATTTCTCCCTGGCTGAAACTTGCCCTTCTTAAAATTTGGAAACTTCCCTGGTTGTGACTAACCCTCACTTCCCTCAACTTTCCTTTTCTTGCTTTCTTTCTCCTTCTGGAACATCTCACTCTCTGTCTCCGCGATCATAGCCTTTTGTACTACTCCTGCATAGGTATCCAATTCAAAAATGGCTACCTTCCCTCTGATCCAGAATTCAAACCTTGCTGGAATCTTTTAGCCTTCTTCCTGTCAGTATCCACATACGACGGTACATACCTTGACAATTCCTCAAATTTACCCTCATAATCTGTTACCGACATGTCCCCTTGCTTTAATTATAAAAACTTCAGCTTCATTTGATCATGAACAAACTGAGGAAAATACTTTTCTAAAAACAATTCCTTAAACCTTTCCCAAGTAATAACATCTGTACCTTCCAATTTCTTCACCATCTCCCACCAATAGGTAGCTTTATTCTTCAGATAGTAACTTGCAAACTCAACCTTCTGTTCCTCCTTTACTTTCACTAAGGCAAATGCCTTCTCTATTTCCTTTAACCACACATTTACTTCAATTGGCTCTAAGGAACCCTTGAATTCTGGTGGGTTTACTGCCTGAAAAGTTTTGAAAGTTACCTGGGGGTTGGTCTGCCTTTGTTGTTGTTGTTCTAGGTGAACTGTTTGTTGGGCCAAGATTTGAAGAATCTGGGCTATTGCTGGGTCTATGGGTCAGGGATTCACATTTGGGTTTGTATCATCTTGGTTGTTATTGTTGTTGGTTTCTTCATTCTGGGTGTTGGTGCGGGTATTTCTTCTGGGAGGCATTTTCTGTAAAGAATCAAACAACTTATTCAGCTTTTGAATCAAATCTTTGTATAAAAGAAAAGTTTTGTAAAACAGAGGTATCTCTTTTTGAAAATAGTTGTAACTAAGTAAATTGCATGCTTCTTTACAGAATATAAACAATCATGGAAAACAGGGTACATGGTATCACAGGGGTATAACTGGTGCAATAGATAAGGTAAGGTAAAACAGGTGCAATAAAGTAAATGACAGTTTTGGAAAGGAAAAAGGTACTGATATATATAGATCAAAAGTTTTAGGTAGTACAAGCGTAAAGACACTTCAGAAGTAAAAGCAAAAGGGTACAACAACCTACTCACTAGTCATCATAGCTAGTCTATAAAGACAACTCAAAAGTCTACTGATACACACTACACACTACTGTACATACTACATAACCATAACAACACTGCTCAACATCTCCATCTCTAAATCTCTGGCTCATGGCAAATCTAGACCTCCAATCTCCTCAAGCTCCTCTAGAACCCACTTAGCCCACTCCACTAAGAAATCAGGAGTGATGTCCTCATGTGTAGCCTCAGCAATCCTCACAGCAGCTGCTCTACGAAACGCCTGGAGCCTCTCCCTAAGTCGCCTCTCACCACTCCCCATCTCTGGTATGCATGATATGCAATAACTCCTGGATCTGACCTTGTAGGAATCGCTGCTCCATAAGGCAAGCCTCAAACTGATGATATGGGACAGGATATGAAGAGAACTGGAAAGGTACTCCTGTGACTGAATGACTAGTGAAGCCGGAATCAGCAGGTGGGGGTCCTCTGACAGGTGGCCTCATGCCTGGAGGTGGAATAGCCTGCAGTGGTACGGGCTGCAACACAGGTGGAGGTAGTATAGCCAACACTGGTGGAACAACAGGACGTGGATTCGAAGACGGCACTCCAACTGAAGGCTCTGAGTGATCAGCTGATACGGGAATAAAAGAGTCGGTCATCTCTGCTATCTGAAATCATATCGCAATATCAGAATCTCGAACCATAACGTGAATTACACTAATACCTGATATACCGAAGCACTCAACCTCTCGACGTTCTATCTTTCTATTTCTTACTTCTAATCCTACCTCTCTACCCATTCCCGTCAACTTAGGCTTGTGTCAGTGACTTATAACCTGTAGCTCTGATACCAAACCTGTGGCGCCCTCCAAACCCGGGTCAGAAGTTTGGGGTCCACACACATATACACACCTTATTTCTAACCTGCTTATAACAATAATAAAGAAAACAATAATATGCAGTGACCCTATTTACCAACTACCACGGATCGCAACAGGTTAAAGTATGCACACAAGCCACACATCTACTTATATTACATACCGTTCAAATCCCAATCATTCAAACTCAAACTGAGTATTAAACTTTATTACAAACTTTTACAGACTTAAATTATTCCAAAAGAAGCCTACTAGCTCAGCTTTCTCAACCTGAACCCCTAGCTCTCGCGCTGGACTGGTGATCCTCGTTACCAACTGGTTCCTTTTTAACTGGAAAGAATATAAACAACATCGCACAAATGAGCTAACTAGCTCAGCAAGTCACAATGACAAAACTGAGAATAATGATCATCAAGAGAACATGATTATGATATCAAGTGAAAAATGGATTATGATTTAGAATTGGATATTATACTTTTAATTTAAAAACCAAGGTTAGGCTGCTGATCAGTCACGCACTAACCCCGAGCAAGACACACAACATTGCTCTAACTACTGGATCCAAGGCACACATTGGCCTAACTTGACCATTATATGGTCTGACCACGAATCTGGTCCACAATTTTATAAAAACAATCCAATTCTAACATAATAACAGAATAAGCAATAATAAACAATAACCAGAATCATTAACAACAATGAGTGTTTAACAATGAAAGGGTTTCAATCCTTGTAAGGATCAACAAGGTAATTTCAAAGCTTGGATGCTGGGTAATGAAAGAATTGGATAACAAAGGAATCAATGTTTCAGGGTTTCAAGGATTTGGTCTTTCAAAGCATAAGATATCATGGATTGAGTATATAAGTAATTCAGTTCAGCATTTGGTATTTAGTTTGTATGTATTTGTGGAGTAGTATCGTAGATTCGTGGTTCGTGTTTGGGTATACAACAATCAATGGTCTAGAAAGAATCAGGTTACGGCTCAAGATCAATAACTGGAATCAGGGTTTAGGTTTCTGTGCTTCAAAGCACTTGCAATATCACTGGATTATCAAGTACTACAATATCTCGAGAAAGTTCAGAACACTTGCCTGGTACTAGCTTACTATTCTGCACTCGCTTCCAATCTCAATCGTCTTACTCCTCAACTACCTGTTTCCCTTTCCTACGCCTTGCCTCTTCTGCTCACATATCATAAACATCTATCAATAATCGATTCATAGAGTTCTATTCAACACATACTTTTATCTACCCTTCGTTTTACCCAAATCCGATTAACGGATTGAAAGTTATGCAATAATCAAGTAAACACCGAATATATAGACTGATAGTCAATCAACAAGTCACATATAACACATAATACATCACGTAATCAATGATATATTATTTATAAAGAAGTCTCGGGTCATAAATAGGCTTTCAGGTATTTAAAATGATTTTTAAAACATTTTTCGGAATTAAAACGGGTCGTTGGATCAATTTCGGGTTAATAAACAGGGTTCGGTTGGCCAATTCTGGCTCCGAAACAATTTTATACTAATTATCGAGCCTTGGAAATAATTTAGAATAATATTTTAAAGCTCGAAACTATTTTTCGGAATTTTAAATCATTTTTAAGTAATTATATCTAATTAAATAATTAATTAAAATCAATTAATAATTAATTAAATCAGTTAATCAATTAATTTCCAAATTAATTGACCAATTAATCGATTAAAAATTAACTGAAATTAATTAACTAATTACTTCAGATTTATTTCTGAATTAAAAATAATTTTTGGAATTAAAATACTAATTTTTAGAATTTTCAGAAATTAAAAATGAATTTTTATAATAAAAATAAATAGGAAATATAATTTTTAAACATTTTTAAAACAGGAATCCAATTTTTACAAAGTCTGGAAACCTGGGGAACCAAACTTCATCGTTTTCAAAAGTACAGGGACCAAACTGCAATTTTGCAGTTCCAGTCGCCGGAAAAGTCGGGGGTGGCTGGAGAACTCACCTCCGGCATCCTCCCACCACCATCACCTCCAGAATTAAACTACACAACACCAGGAACCTATATCTGCAATCAAAATTCATCAATAACCCCAGACTTGGCCGGAATTTGATCAAAAAACTTGCCGGTTTCCCGCGGGTTCAACGTAAACTTCAAAACACAACTCCCTTCTCTACAGACCTCGTTGATTCATGAAACTTGTACGACTAGATTGTAAATTTCACAGAGAATACAATACACTATACCACAACATCAATCTATTTCAGAATAAGAAACCCCCAAATTTCAATTAAGAACATTCATACGGTTTATAAACCCTAATTTTAAAATTCGAAAATCAAACTCAAATTTGAACATGTTATTGAACTCCAAATCAGACGTATAATATATCAAAATCATCAGGAAAACAAGCTCTACAACATGCAATCATCAAATCATACAAACAATCATACGAACAAAAATTCTTATTTTTAATAAATTTAATTCGAAAATAAATAAATTTTCAGAAAATAAACCTTTGATTCTGCAGTGAAACAAAGCTCAGAATCTGATAGAACACTTCAAATCCTTCATTTTGGTTACTCAAGCTTTGAAAACAGAGATCGGTAACGCCTTCGTTTTGCTGTTTGATTCTTAGAACAGTTTATGTAATTAGGGTTTTTCTCTGAAAATTATAGAATTAACTATCTGCAAATGATTTTGATACGAAATAAAATACGAAAAAGGCTATTTATAATTACGGAAAATTAGTATCCCGTTGGATCATTCCGGATATAAAACGACACGTTTATTTATAAAAACTGATCCAAACGGTATCAGTTTTCGGGATAATTATCCAAATCAGTACAATTTGTACTGCGGTCTTGGTCTCAGCGCCTGGTTACACGTACTATGAAGTGATAATTGGGATAGTTTAATAAAAAACTCCCGTTTATCAAAAATACGGGTTTTATTGATTTACCGAAACGAATATCGTATCAAAAATGTTGCGCCGGGACCCGCGCAGAACAAACCGTACGCCGGATCGAAAAAGTCGAAACATGGAATATGCTCGGAATATTACAATTAGGTTAGGAAGGAGTTCTCGGAAGAGTTTCGGGTTCCAAAAACGTAACAACGGATGACGTCGATTGGTTCCCGTTTTTATAAAATAGATTTTAAATACTCGGAAAAAGATTTTATAAATTTCATATGATCCTTATAAATCCATAAATCAACATAAAAATAATTAGGAAGATATGACAATTATCTATGTTTTATTTTGAACATATAAAAATTAAAATACTCAATTAATATTATTTTTCAATATCCAAGTACAGATAACATTTAACAATTAACTCACATTATAAATACTGAACACACATAATAACTATTTAATAGCAAAAAAATTACACGATATATCCCGGATATTACATAAGGTTCCAGTTTGAATTGGATCGAGCTAGCAGGAGCTTCATGCAGTGGAGAGATAGTACGATTGTAAGAAAAACTTTATTATCAATTGTAAGTTAAGTCAGTCGGGATTTGGTACGATGTAATATTTTAAGGTTGTGGCTTGTTTTCATACTTTAACCTGTTGCGATCCGTGGTTTTTGTGAAGTAGGGTCATTATAAATAATATTTCTTATACAGATTCATATATTGTGTATGTGTTGTGGACCCCAAACTTCTGACCCGGGTTTGGAGGGCGCCACAATCTGGCTTATTTTTGCAGGATGAATAAGAATATAAACTCCTTACCTTCAAAGTCAGGAGTTAATAGTCAGTCTGTTAGATATAGGCCACAAAATCCTTATTTTCTTTGTGGTAATTTATGGCATTCCATTTATACTTGTAAGGAATATCATAGTTTATACTATGATTATTATCAAATAAAACCTTCTTTAAAGAAAGTTAGCATTGTTCCTTCTAGTGTAAGTTCTGATACATAGTCTGATAGTGTAAACGCTGATATGAAAAATGTTAACATAAAATCTGATGCTAAATTCGCTGCAAATGTTAACAAACTTAATAAGGCCAAAGGATCCAAGCAAGTCTGGGTCTTTAAAACTAATCATTAGTGGTCTTTGTGATTGCAGGGCAACATGAAAAACATCCTAGTTGTGGGCAGTCGATGTTCAGGACATATGACTGGAAATAAAGCCCTGCTATCAGACTTTGTGGAGAAAGCTGGCCCAAATGTTTCTTATGGAGATGGAA
This sequence comes from Apium graveolens, assembly GCF_009905375.1. Classification (NCBI taxonomy): domain Eukaryota; kingdom Viridiplantae; phylum Streptophyta; class Magnoliopsida; order Apiales; family Apiaceae; genus Apium; species Apium graveolens. The sequence goes on along the minus strand of NC_133653.1, from coordinate 107,599,425 downwards.
ACATGTGGAAAAACACTGGGATATGGCAATATCAATCTTGGGAATGTCATCATTAAAGAAGTAGCTCTGGTCTCAGGACTTAAACATAATCTGCTGAGTGTTAGTCAAATATGTGAAGAACACTGTAAAGTTGTAAACAAATCTACAGGAAAAGTTGTTCTGAAAGGATACAGGCATGATAACGTTTATGAAGCCAAGATTTCAACAAGTACTGATGGTTCTGCAATCTGTCTGTTGAGTAGAGCATCAATTGAAGAAAGCTGGAATTGGCACAAGAAACTCTCTCATTTAAATTTCAACAATATAAATGAACTAGTCAAGAAATATCTTGTGAGAGGACTGCCAAAATCATTATTTGCTCCTGATGGATTTTGTGATTCATGTCAAAAGGCTAAACAAAGAAAATCATCATTCAAGAGCAAGACTGAATCATCAATTCTTGAGCCTTATCACCTACTACATGTAAATCTATTTGGTCCAGTGAATGTCATGTCTATTGCAAAGAAGAAATATGCTATGGTCATAGTGGATGAGTTCACCAGATACATATGGGTGTATTTCTTGCACACAAAAAGTGAAACTGCATCTATCTTGATTGATCATGTCAAGCAATTGGATAAATTGGTCAAAGATTCTGTAAAGATCATAAAAGTGATAATGGCACTGAGTTCAAGAATTTGATAATGGAAGAGTTCTGCAAAGACCATGGAATCAAGCAGGAATTTTCTGCTCCTGGAACTCCACAGCAAAATGGAGTCGTTGAAAGAAAGAATAGAACTCTTATTGAAGCTGCACGAACAATGCTTGATGAAGCAAAGTAACCAACCTATTTTTGGGCTGAAGCTGTGCAGACTGCTTGTTTTACTCAGAATGCAACACTCATTAACAAGCATGGAAAGACACCATATGAGATGGTGAAGAAAAAGAAGCCAAATATGAAGTATTTTCATGTATTTGGATGCAAGTGTGAACAACTATCCAAATTTGATTTAAAAGCTGATGAAAGAATTTTTGTTGGATATCCACTTTCCACAAAAGCCTTCAGAGTCTACAATTTAAGAACAAGGGTTGTCATGGAATCTATCAATGTCTCCTTTGAAGATAAGAAGATTACTGGACTTGAAGATTTCAATGATCATGATCAGCTGAGATTTGAAAATGAAGACTTAAATTCTGATACTGGAAATCCTGACAGTCTAAATCCTGATACTGAAATTCTGATGGATTAACCTCTGATGTTATTGAAATTATGGTGATTATGCCAAAGGAAGATGCACCTGTGCAGGGGGAGCATACTGAAGATACAACCACATCTCAAGAAGCATTAGAACATTCAACTGGTTCTTCAAGTTCTGATTCATCAAGTTCTGATAAGCCAAGTTCTGATAGTTCAGATAACTTAAATTCTGAAGGATCCAACTCAGAGAGCATAGTTTCAGGGGGAGCATTAGAAAATGTTGATGAAAACAGCATGGATCATGGGGGAGCATCCAGTTCTAGAGAAAACCTTCCATCTGCAAGGAAGTGGACTAAATCACATACACCTGACTTAATTATTGGAAATCCCGATGCAGGTGTCAGAACTAGAACAACTACTTCAAGTGAATGTCTCTATAATTCTTTTCTTTCTCAGACTGAACCAAAGAAAGTAGAAGAAGCTCTTCAAGATGCTGATTGGTGCAAGCAATGCAGGAAGAGTTAAATGAATTTGAAAGAAATAAAGTCTGGACCCTAGTGCGAAGACCAAAGAATATATTTGTTGTTGGTACAAATTGGGTGTTTAGAAACAAAACTGATAGTGATGGCATAATTACAAGGAATAAAGCAAGGCTGGTTGCAAAAGGATATTCTCAATATGAGGGAATTGATTATGATGAAACATTTGCACTAGTTGCTAGATTGGAAGCCGTAAGTATATTTTTGGCTTATGCTGCTCACAAGAAGTTTACTGTCTTTCAAATGGATGTGAAAATTGCTTTTCTCAATGGAGAATTGGAAGAGGAAGTATATGTTGAACAACCTCCAGGCTTTATAGATTCCAAATTTCCAAATCATGTCTACAGGCTTGATAAAGCACTTTGTGGCCTTAAACAAGCTCCAAGAGCATGGTATGAGACTATAGCTCAGTTTCTTCTGGAAAGTGGATTTAATAGAGGAACTATTGACAAAACACTGTTCTACCTCAACCATGGAAATGACTTACTTTTGGTGCAGATATATGTTGATGATATCATTTTTGGTTCTACAAATGACAGACTTTGCAAGAAGTTTGCCAAACTGATGCAGTGAAGATATCAAATGAGTATGATGGGGAAACTTAGCTATTTTCTGGGCCTTCAAGTCAAGCAGAATGAAGAAGGCACTTTTATTTGTCAAACCAAGTACACCAGAAATTTGCTGAAGAAATTTGGAATGCAAGATTGTTCAAGTGCATCCACTCCCATGGCCACTGCAATAAAATTGGATAAGGATACTGGTAAATCAGTAGATATTACTGATTATAGAGGTATGATTGGCTCTCTACTCTATCTAACTGCTAGTAGACCTGATATCATGTATGCTACCTGTCTTTGTGCAAGGTTTCAAGCAGATCCAAGAGAACCTCACTTAACAGCTGTGAAATGAATTTTTAAGTATCTTAAGGGAACAACTGATCTGGGATTGTGGTATCCTAGAGAATCAGACTTTAAACTAATAGGTTACTCATATGCAGATTTTACAGGATGCAAAATTGACAGGAAAAGCACAAGTGGAAGCTGCCAATTTCTTGGAGGCAGATTGGTTTCTTGGTTTAGCAAGAAACAAAAGTCAATTTCCATATCAACTACAGAAGCAGAGTACATTACTGCAGGAAGCTGTTGTGCACAGATTCTTTGGATGAAGAATCAGTTACTGGATTATGGGCTAACATATTTTAAAATCCCTATTTACTGTGATAATTAAAGTGCTATTGCTATTACAGGTAATCCAGTTCAACACTCAATGACAAAGCAAATCAACATTAGGTACCACTTCATAAGGGAACATGTAGATGAAGGTACAGTGGAATTGCACTTTGTTCCCACAGATCAACAACTAGCAGATATCTTCATAAAACCACTGTGTGAAGCTACTTTTACAAGATTAGTAAATGAACTTGGCATGGGTTCAGGTTCTTTCTCTAAATCTGCTTAGTTTTTGTTCAGATGCATCAGATTTTATGATCAGTATTTACAGATATTACTATCTTTGTGTATTCTGTGCTTAATTGAAAATTGCTTAAGTACTGATTGTTGTCTGATGTGAATTTCTAAACTCTGATAGTGATATAAATGTTTCTGTGATTATTCAATCCAATGAGGATAACTATGCTAGATGCTGACCTAGTAGTCTTTAATATACCAACAAATCCCATGTTTGAAGTAATTGTTTATGTGGAAATCTGTTGACACAAGCAAATTCTGATATTGAGCTTAGTTAAGTTTACTTTGTCTATCTTATTACTAAGTCAAAAACTAGAATAATGCTTTTTATCTGTTAAGTTCTGATGTTAGTAAATCTGGTGAATGTACTAAGTGCTGATAAGCCTCACTTATGAAAAGAAAAGGAAAAGAAAAAGAAATAAAAATCAGGTACTCCTTTGAGATCTAGAGTAAAAACTGTGGAAAGGAAGACCCAAGTGCATTGCTGGTATTAAGTAATATGCATCAGAAAAGTAAAATAAATATTTTTCTTGGTGACTTTTCACACTCTATGATTACTGGAGAAATACTCTGATAATAGCATAAATTCTGATAAGCAGTCGTGACTCACTTACACTGAGAAGCCACTGTAAAATGGAATTTCAAAAGATGCATAAAATGAGCACAAAACTGTTGAGGTGGACTCATGCATGAACTCATTCTAAAGTAGACTTCAGAATCAAGACATATTTTGAGTAATGTTCTTAGTTCTGCCTTATTTCTAAGATATACTGAAGTGAATCAGACTTTAATCTTTATCTGATATTTAGCTTACTGCACACATACATACACTCCATATGAATGATGAAAATTACTGTGGTGATAAATGTGTTTTAGATGAACGTTTAAGTGTCAGTTGCATAAATTTTGAGGACAAGTAATGATGGAAGTTCTGATGATTAAGTTCTGCAGAAACAAAATCAGAATTTGTGTGAAGAATTACAGAAATGGGCATTCACTTTTCGAGTTAAGGAATTATGTTCTGATGACTGTTAAGTTCTGATATAAGTCTAAGTTATGATATTAAACTCCGATTCTTTACTTGACTTATTTGTGATTAAAATTTGAAACAGTCTTACTTAAAATCAGAATATGTTTGGGTGAGATATTAACAGTCAACATAATTTGGGTTAGTGGTACACGTCTATGCACAGTAATTTTTACTTGTTTCGTGTGCGCATTAAATCTTGTTTTAAACTTCCAATGGCTGTTATTATTCTCATCAGTCTAGGGAGACGAGGTATAATTATTTTTACCTATAACCATTCAATTTTTCTTGCGTCTCTTGGCATTCTATTGGCTATATAAACCAACACCTCATTCCAGCCAACACATCTCTCATTTTCTCAAACTCTCAAACTCATTTCTTTTGCACTCATCACAACCGTGGTTCACTTTAACTTAGTTTTGAACTATGACACTTTCACTATCAATTTGAGGTGTCCTGAATGGTAGTAGGAATGGCATGTCATTGCCATTCCTGATGATGTCTGGGACTCAGTTCCCCAAGAGGTCCTCACAGACCTCTTGTTCTTCTACATGGACTACCATCGCCATCTTGAGCGTCTGGAAGAGGAACGGAGAGAAGCTCTCCGACAGCAGGAGCGAATCATTCATCTCGCTGTTCTTTTTGTTGAGAGTAGGAAGAAGAAATAATTTCTGCTATCTGTTTCTCTTCACCGTCAGCTTTGTTTGGCTTCTTAGCTTAGGACTAAAGCTGTTGATGTTAGGATTTGTAGCTTAGGACAATCTTGTACTTTTAAGATTGTAATTTAAATTTCATGAAATGTATTTGCTCAATATATTAATGAAATTTTATATTTATGCAAGATTTTGTCTCTGAGTCGTTTGATATTCTGATAACATTTTAAATCTTGATACTAACCATATTCTGATGACCTTTTTAGCTCTGATACAAACCAAGTTCTGATTCTGACTTGGCAGTATTTGTTTCCTTGGTTTATTAATGGTCATTCTCTCATTGGTTATAATTTTACAGAATATAGGTAAGGCAGTAATAAAAAAAATAAAAAAAAATTAAGTGGGAACTGTTTTAAAATTTAAAATAAAACTGAACAACCTTGATTAATGGAATTACTTGGTAAGTGAAACGGTTTTTCCTTGAAAAACTGCATGTGATAAGTAATGATTACTGAATACCCGTGCCCATTAATTATCTTTTACTGCTGCATGTCTGACAGGCGTCTCAACGGTTACTTTTTCTACCGTGTATAAGTAAAAGAGATAAAATATTGTAATATCTTTTATTTACTTTCATATTTGATCTCTCTCTTTTTACTTTTATTCTCTCTCATCTACTGACGATTTTTCATACAGACATTTTCTCAAACACCTTACAGGCAATTTTCTTTCTCACGAATTCTCATGGCACCTAAGGACATAATTTTTGATGGAGCTACATTTGTTCCTAATAACGTCTCTGATATTCTTAGCAAGTCGGAAGCACCCTCTGAACTTCACTTCATTCAGGACTTTCTTGCTAGTTCTGATATTGGGTATGCTCTGACCGAACCCGAAGCAGTCTCTGGTACTCAAGTCCTGGAGTTCTGGAAAAGCGGTGTATATGATGATCGTGGTGCTCAAGGGTCCCCAAGTATTATTTTTTCATCAGGGGAGGATGAGTATGTTGTGACATTATCTACAGTTCGACAAGAACTATAGCTACCTGAGAACTGTGTTTATTCTACTGTTGACGAGCCAGTTCTTCAAAACATGATGGCCAGTCTGCGATATGAAAGGACATTGGCAAAGCTGGGCCAGTTGAAGAGATCTTTCATAAGGAGGGAATGGAGTTTCTTCTTTGACTGCATAACTAAAGCTTTTACAAATAAATGTTCCAATTTTGATGCAATTCCCATATTCAGCCAATAAATCGGGTATGCTCTCATAAATCGAACTGATTTTGACTATGCAAATGCTGTTTTAGATTTTATTGGGGACAGAATGCATGAAGATAGATCTACTGTTTATTTTGCTAGATTCTATCAGCTTATCTATAGTTTCTGTTGTGATAATAATTCCCAAAATTATGGTGAATTAATTTCATCATTCAGAATAGCTAAAAGAGCTTTTACTGACTTATTATCTACTGATAAAAAGAAGGTTGTGTTAAGACCCCTCTTAATTCCTTTATCTGTCAAACAAGCCTTAATAACCTATGATCCTGTTAAGTACACTGCACTATATCCTGATGTTCAACCATCTGAACCTCATCCATCAGCACCTAACACCTCTACTCAACCAAATCAAACTTCTCCACCTCATCCATCAGAACCTACCACTTCTACTCAACCACCATAAACTTCTCAATCTCAACCTTCAGATCCAATAGTGTAGCCTTCATCTTCCAGATCTAAGAGGACTAAGAAAGTACCTCAAACACAACAGAAGAGAAGGAGATTCACTCTGCGAGATGAATCAGATGCTGAGGAACAGGTTCCTGTATCAGAACCTGTTGTTAGAGAAGCTGAGAAGGTCTCTTCTCAGGAGGATGTTGATATTGGGAGTTCTAGGACCTTAACAAGGCTTAGAAAGCGTAATTATGATGATACAGCTCCTAAAGTCACCTGAAAAGCTAAAAGATTCAAAACATTGGCAAAAAGGCCTGAAGATTCTGGTAAAGGAATGGAAGCAGCAGCTAAGGAAGGGGATCAGGAATCTCTGATCTCACAAGACCCTGTTGAAGTTCAAAATTCTCCTAGTGCTGATCCAGACCCTCATGCAACTCATCACTCTCCACTACATGAGCCAGAAACTACTCATGTTCCTACACCTCTAGTATCTCCAGTAAATGATGATACCCAGGGGCCAAGTGATGAAATTGACTTACATAACTTAGAAGTGCCTTAGGTTTTGTATCTAGAAGCTCTACCAACTCAAGTCACTCCACCAACAACACCAATTCCTGTTGCCAATTTTAATCCAGAGTTGCCTACAACACCTTCTCTGCATCTAGATACTGAAGATCAGATTTTAGGTGAGCATCAGAATATGGATTTTGATCAGAACTTAGTTGGAGATCAGCCCTTAGAGGATGATGTTGCAGCCTCCATAGCTTCTCATACTGTTCTTTTATCAAAAGATGCTGAAGATGTTGACTCTGTAAGTTCTGATGCTGCAAATGTTGATGATACTGGTAATGCTGCTACAAATTTAGATGCTGATGCAGCTGGTCCTTCTGGACATGCACCTCTACAAGCTCCTTCAAAAGCTGAGATAGTCAAAAAGTTTGTTACAGGGGAAGCACCAGTACCTTGGAGTGAAACTCCTAGAGGACATGAGTGAACTAAGGAGTGGAACACAGTTACCTTTGTTCCTTCTGAAAAGATTCTTGCTGATCACTTGGCAAAAGCTAATGAGATGTTAGTCAATGATGATTTCAAGACACAACTCAAAGTTACTGCACTAAGTACAAGGCACCTTCAGGGTCAACACTCTGTAACTCAGGCCAAGGTGGACAAGATTCAAGAAACCTTAAATCAGCAAGATACAGTTTTCAAGTTGGACAAGAAAAGGTTTTTCAAACCTTCCTTTGACAAAATTACCAACATTGAGAAAACCCAAGAGAAGCAACAGTCTCAGATTGATGAAATTTTGAAAAATCAAGCTTCTCAACAATCTCAACTTAATGAGATCCAAACCTCAGTGGAATTGATTCTCTCTCTTCTTTTACTAGCTGATGCCAAAAAGGGGGAGAATGTGACGGCCTCAACCCCGGGGTCAGGAGTTGACGTCACTAAACACAATTACCAAAAATATAAACAACAGAATTATTATTAAAATATATTAAATTGACCCCAAACCAAGATCCGATCCAGGTTCAAGTATGATTCAGGTTCTCAATACTATAAACTCTTTATTCAACATCTAACACACTCTAACTTTATTCAGCAACTCCTTAGACCTCATGGCCTGATACAAACTACCTCAGAGGAGCCGGGTCCAGTAGGGGCAGGAACATGGGTCGGTCTGACTGATCTTCTAGGCATCTGTGAAATATACATAACAGTTTGCAAGGATGAGCATAATCGCTCAGCAATACCAATATATGAATAACAGAATAAAAACTGGAATGTAACAATAATAGGAACAGAACTGTAATCATGATATCAACATTTCATAATGAAAATCAGAGATAACTGGATATCACTAACTAGCATGCTTTATTAAAACAACATAGTAGTGTGCTGTGTAAATACCAGAGTCAAATTTTAGCATGCTAATCATTTTTATAAAACCGTTGTATCAACTACTTATGCTCTTATATAAATCACAAATCCCAATCAGATACATAGCGGATATGTGAAGACAGCTGATCAGGCTATCAACACCAGACGGCTCTAACTGCCATCCCATTTACCTGTTCCGGAACTCAGAGACTAGCTAGGTCTCTGACCTTCTGGACTAATCGGTTTTATAGTGCGCGCAACCGAATTAGCCTCTTACGCCACCTCAATAGGCCTACTCTGGCCCCAATGTATCCCATATCTGACCGTTTTATCCAGTTTTCAAAACACTTGTACCTATCTCATTTTTAAAATCATTTATTTAACCAGCACACATATAAAATCCAGTTCGCAAATCATTCCATTCGAGATAGGTACCTTTCGAAGTTACTTTTCCCCAAAACAATTTAAAAACAGTGATTTATAACTACAGGGGATACGTAACTTAAAACATTTCTGTTCCATTACGAGAATAAAACATTTAGCTATTCATATGCACTGAACCATAAAAGAATGGTCAGGGGTACTTGCCTTGCAACACTTTACAAAACCCTAAGTAGCTTTCACGCTGACTTTGATCCTGGGAAAACTCGACTGGGATCTACAATACAGAGTACCCTAATTAGTTATACCGACATGCTTGATATCCTCAAATCCTAATAACCCAAATTCAATAACCCGACTCGTATTATTATTATACACATAATCATGTAATCACATCTCTCGAACATAAATAGGGGTAACACATAGAACATAATTATGTACGTTTACAAATATATTTTTAGAAAATTTTGGCAGCAACTTCTTTATTTATAAGACTACCCGTCGATTATAATCGACGTCAACAATCCTCAACAATCCACATTTTCATTCCATACCAATTCTATATTCACGCATAATTTATTTTCGAAAACATTTTATACGAATCATTTTATTTATTTATAAGGTTTAAGACTCAGAACATCGTTATCACCGTCCACCATTGACTCACCGAAGTTCATCGTCAACGGCGGTAAAATTTATGGGTACCCGATTAATTTTGGGTTTCCATCGTAAATTCTACCAATTATTTTAAAAATCATTTCCAACACGAATAATTAATATCACGAATATTAATCAATAATTTCCTGCAATAAAAGGAATTAAAATTAAAAGTTGTAATAATCTAACCCAACAGAACATGAACGGCCCAAGAAGGCCCAAACTACTAGCCCAACAGTCAACCCAACTGCAAGGCCCAACAAAGAAACCAAGGCCCAAATGCACATCCCCAACAGAGAAACCACAAAGCAGTAACCGCAGCACACACGACCACGCGCCGCCCACACACACACACACACAACACAGTTACACACAACACATCACACACAAGATAACACATATGCACACACAGGGCACACACACACACATAAATATATATATATATATATGTATACCAACTGAGCAAAAAAAAAATCAAGCCAAGCCAAACTGAAAAAAATAGCGGCGGCTCACCGAAAAAACAAGCCGGGAAAAAAACAGGAAGAGGAACGAAGTCCAGAGAAACAACATGAAGAAAATGATAGCCGAGAAAAGAAAGAACCGAAAAACCAGAAGTAATCGAGAGAGAACAGAGAGAGAGTCGAGATACAGCCGAGAGAGCCAAAGAGAAGTGATGTTTATCTTCCCCCTCTTTTGATTACTCACCCTCCTGAAATAACCAACACACGGCACGTGTCCAACTTCGTTGGATACATGTTGTTTTATTTTTGTTTTAACTGACTGCAAGCCCGACATGTCGTTTTAATCTATTTTTAAGGGTATAATTCGTAAATAAGTATTGATCAGAACATTGCCGAAATAGGCTTAAGATGATACAATTATCCCGAAGTTATTTAAATAATAAATTTCAAAATTTTAAAACAATTTTTAAGGTACGCTTTATACCCTGTTAGGTCACACACACACTGTAGAGGGGGTGAATATAGTGTAAAGTACAATCAAATCGAACTTTAATATCTCAAGTAACAGAAAACAAACTTTATTGAAACAATAAACTCTGTTACAGTATGGAACTGTTACCTCTCAGTGATGAACAAATATCACGAGAGCTGCTAGGGTTACAATGAATAATCTTCTCGAATATGATAACACTTTTAGTGTAAACCCTATGTCTGTGTTTATATACTACACAATTACAAGATAATCGCTAATTGATATGGAATATAATTCTGCTTCCTAAAATATATCAATCAGATATCTTTTCTTCCAAGTATTCTATTCTTCATAGAATTCCTTCTTCATGCATATCTCTTCTTATGTTTATCTCGATCTTCTTTCCTTTAATCAGCTACTGTCCTTATCTGAACATCCTTCAGCACTTAAGTTCTGATATCCATCTTCTGATAATTATCTCCTGATAATATAAGTACTGATATCCTTAAGTCCTGACTTCCAGTAAGTACTGATTTATCCTGTTTAAGTAAGATCTGAAAACTAAACATAAATCATATTAGTCATGACATTATCAAATATATCTAACAATCTCCCCCAACTTGTAAATTAGCATAATATACAAGTTTAACAGATATTTGATGATGTCAAAAACATTAAGTACAAATGCATGAGAATTAGACTAGATAACTACAACTTACAGTACTTAAAGCTTTACCAATATTTAACTTCTGATAACAGCTTCAGTCTGTACAAATATCAGAATTTAATCAGTTGTAGATCTTGACTTGGCTTCATCTTCTGATCTCTCTGATGTCAGGAGTTGTTCTGAGATAGTTCTTCAACAAACATCTCTCAGCATATCTAAGTTCATCAATCATCCTCCTTTTAGCATCTTTAAGCTCTGCATTATCTTCACTAATTTGAAAGATTGTAGCCCTGAGATCATTAATCTTTGCTTTTCTTATATCCTGATCCAGTCTGATCAAATAAGCTTTATCAGGCTCAAGATTGAATTCCACAGCCCTGTAACCCAGAAATGTAGTTATAATCTTAGCAGTATTGGGCTTTATTTCAACTATATCACCCTTATGATCTCTGTACTTTGGAACATATGTGCTGTCAGACTTAACAGAATAAAGCCTTTTCTATCTCTGAATCTGATCCTTCAAATAGTTTGCAGCACTTTCTGTCAATCTGTCATCCACTTAAGTAAGAATAGTACATGCTCCAATTCTTCAAAATACTTCAATGGAATGGCATTTTTCCTTATATGATAAACCCTACCATCTGTCATGAAGTACAACAAAATGTGTTCTTTCAAGTAGGTATGGTAAACCATTTGTACAGATTCCAGTTGATTCAATCTCTCAGGAGTTGCTCCAATACCTGGTTCACTCAAGGAAGTTGGATCATGGGTAGTGTTCTGTATTCTTCTTTCATCAGCACTTCCCAATCCAGTTTTATCTCTTGCTTCCTTTCCAGTAACTACTCTTGCTTCAAAACCACTTGCAGCAGTCTTCAAAGGTTGAGTCTGTTTTGCTTTAGTGAATCCTGGTAGGAGTGTCTTTGATCTATCTTCTGATATCAAGTTAACTTGAGCTGTGTCAGAGGTTACTTGCTTCTTTGGAATATCAGAACTTACTGTCTCTTGACTCTGAACAACTTAAGCCATGTCAGAGGTTGTTTTAAGAACTTTTCTTGAAGTCAGAGCAAGATCATCCTTTTCATCAGTGATTTCTTCATTCTCAGGAGGTACATAAACCTTGATAGGTTTACCAACCTTTTCTTTACCCTTGGATCTGGGATCTATCTGCGGTTGTGATTTAGCCAATGTTGCTTCAGTATTTGTCCTTTCTTTTATCACAATGCCTTTGATTTTTGGAAGTGTCTTTTTACCAGAAGCTTCAGATTTAGATGTGACTTTCTCTAATTTAAGTCTGGCTTCTTCTTCCATTAAACTCTCCAAGTCCATTCTTGGATTTTCCTGAAGAAATAACTGTCTTGACATTTCTTCATCAAGATCTAAAAGTTCATCAGAACTTATCCTTTTACCAGTAGCAGAACTAATTCTTTTCCCAGTATCAGAACTTGTCCTGTGACTTGTGATTTCAGCTTTTCTTGATGAGAAACCTCTACCTTGACTATGACCTCTACCCATTCCAGAGTTTCCTTGATCATCCTTTTCATCATCCTTCCCTTTCAGTGTCTTGTCAGTCTTGCATTTGGACTTAATTACTTTCTCCCCCTTTTTGGCATCAGCAGGTAGTAGAAGAGAGATAAGCAATTCCACTGAGGCTTGGATTTCAGTAAGTTGAGATTGCTGAGAAGCTTGATTTTTCAGAATATCATCAATCTGAGCTTGTTGTTTCTCTTGAGTCTTCTCAATATAAGCAATCCTGTCAAAGGTAGGTTAGAAAAACTTTTTCTTGTCAATTTTCTGAATTTGCTCCTGTTTGATGAATTCTTCCTGAATCTTGTGTAGCTCTGCATGAGTAGTTGAATGAAGACCTTGTAGATGTTTAGTACTCAATGTAGTGACTCTAAGCTGTGTTTTGAAATCATCAGTAATTAACATCTCATCAGCTTTAATCAAGTGCTCAGCCAGATGCTTTGCAGTTGGAACACAGGAAACTGAGTTCCATTCCTTAGTCCACTCCTGTCCTGCAGGAGTTTCACTCCAAGGCACTGGTGCTTCTCTGGTAACAAACTTCTCAACAAGTTCAGATTTAAGAATAATTTGTTGAGGAGCATGTCCTGAAGGACCTGCTTCATCAGCATCTGTATTTGGAGCAGCATCACCAGTATCTCCAACATTTGCAGCATCAGAACTTTCAGAATCAGTATCTTCTGATAAAATAACAGTGTGAGTAGCAATGGAGGCTTCAGCATCCTCTAGTTGCTGATCTGTTTCTAAGTTCTGATCAACAGCCATATCCTGATGCTCACCTATATTCTGATCATCAGCATCTAGATGCAGAGAAGGTGTAGAAGAGATGTCTGGATTTTGAGCAGCATCAGTAACAAGTGTTGGTGATGGATTAGTTGCTGTTGGAGCTTCTAAAAGAATTACGTCAGGCATAACCAAGGTCTGGATATCAATATCAGCACTTGTGCCTGTATTAACAGGAGATACATACTTTTGAACAGGAGACACAGATGGTGTGTTGGCCTTTTCAGGAACAGCTTCCTGAGATGGAGTTAATGGAGAAGTAGTGACTTTAGCAGATTCCTTTTCTTGTGAGATCAGAGATTCCTGATCTCCTTCCTTAGCTGCTGCTTCTTCATCATCTGAAACTGGCCTTTTTGCCCTCTGTTTCTTGTATCTCTTTGTAGATATGGATTCCTTGGGAGTTTCAGGAACAATCATTCTTCTAAGCCTCTTGAGAAGCCTAGATCCCCCAATTCCAGAATCCTTCTGAGAAGTCACTGTCTCAGCTTCTTTGATAACAGCTTCTGATGTAGAAACCTGTTCCTCACTGTCAGACTCATCTCTCAAAGCAATCCTCCTTCTCTTTTGAGGTGTTTGAGGAACAGTCTTTATTCTCTTAGGCTTGGAAGATGAAGGCTTCACAGTAGGTGCTAGTGTAAGATTTTAATCGCAGCGGAGGCATGGTAAAATACTTTTTACACATAAAATCCAAATAAAAGCATATAAATCGTGGTAAAAACATATGGATCGATTACTAACCTTTAATATGCAATCCAAAAGCAACGATCGGAGATCCTTAGCAGCTGCTCCTCAAGCGTGAAGCACTCCACCGGTATCCACCAAGAAAACGACGTTAAGGAGGAGGAGGAGGTGGAGAGAATTAGGTTTTATAAAATTTTGGGGTTTTGGGTTAGAATAAAAAATAGGGTTTATAATAGTATATTTATAGGCAAAATTTTCAGCTGAAATTTTCCCATAAATATTATTATTATTATCCCATTTATTATTCTCATTAATAATTAAAACACCTTTTAATTATTAATCCTTTTTCTAAACACTTTAGAAACAATTCTCTCTCTTGATTTAATTTCCAAAAATTAAATCCTTTAATTAATAATATTAAGAACTTTTCTTAATTAATTTATAATCAATTAAATCTCATTTAATCAATTATTAAATTTGCCAATTAATTATTTATTTCATAAATAAATAATTATTAGCCATTATTAATTAATTCCTCTACCATTAAATCATTCTCTTTTTATGGTGTGACCCTATAGGTTCAATATTAAGCCGGTAGTAGAAATAAATAATAATAAAACTATTTTATCATTATTTATATAAATTCTCTAATTTATTAAATATGATTAATTAATTAATCATATTTATTCTACATCGTGAGGGATACATCTCAGCATATCGCGACTATCCGGATAATATGAATTCACTGCTTAGAATACCAAGAACCTATTCAGTGAATAGTTACCGTACAATAAACTCCTTCTACCCTACAATGTCCGGATTAAATACAAGGCATGGATCTCGTGTCAAGCCTATCTAATTTAATCACTTGCTTACCAATTACTATGCTTAGTTCTATGCAAATTAGAAACTCCTTTCTAATTTCATTCACTCTGGCCAGAGATTCCTGAACTAGCATAAGTGGATCAGCCTTGAACATTCGCTTCCTTCACTGGAAGGGGTAGATCCTTTATTGATCATACACTATCTTCGTGTACAAATTCCTATACCCAGTAGAGCCCTAATAATTGTCCCTGGAGACTAAGAACTAAACCAAAGCATAGTTCAGTGTACACAAGATGACTATGATGACCTCAAGTCTAAGGATACTTGTACAACTATCACTATGTGAACAACTGCTGACACATGAGTGAACTCCATCAGTTGTTCAGCTGTGCGAGTCATGTTCAGTGAACTTATTCTATAATAAGCACCTACATACTACCTATAGTGTCACCTACACAAATGTCTATGAGAACAGACATCCTTCATAATGAAGCAAGCATAGTATGTACCGATCTTTGCGGATTATTAATTACTAGTTAGTAATCCTATGATCAGGAACTATTTAAGTTTAGAGTTATCATCTTTTAGGTCTCACTATTATGATCTCATCATAATCCATAAAAAAGCTTTACTCTAAACTATGGTATATCTTATTTAAACACTTAAATAGATAGAGCCCGTAATAAAAACAAAATAAGTCTTTTATTAATATCAATGAAATCAAAACAGATTACATAAAAGGTTATTCCTAAATCCTAATACATGATTGGACTTAGGACATATTCCTTTCACTGAGGATGAGGGTTGAACTGTCTGTGAAGTGGAGAGATAGGATTTGATATATTGCCTGAGGGTTGGTTGAGTAGTATGAGTGGTATGTTCTGATGGTTGTTGTGGTGTTTGGGAGGTGATGTTTGGTTGGACATCAGGATAAACAGATCTATAGGAATCAGGATAAGCATTTACTAAGATCTGTTTTACAGACTGAGGAATCTGTAAAGGTCTAACCACTGGTTTCTTAGTGTCAGCATTTACCAGGTCATTAAAGTAACGTTTTGCAACTTTGAAAGGTGGAGTTAAGGTACTGGTTAGTCGAGGTTCATCAGTACAAAAAGTATATATAAGTTGACAGAATCTAGCAAAGTAGACAACATTCTTATCCTCTGTCATCCTATCCCCAATAAAACCTATTATAGCAGTTGCAAAATCAAAATGAGTTTGGTTTATAATGGCATACCCGATGTGCTGACTCATTATGGGGATGGCATCAAAATTTGAACACTTGTTCCCAAAAGCTTTAGTAATGCAGTCGAAGAAGAAACTCCATTCCCTTCTGATATGAGCTCGTTTCAACTGCCCAAGCTTTGCCAAACTCTGTTCATACCCCAAACTGGCCATCAACTCCTGAAGAGCTGATTCCTCTGGAATTGAAAAAGTACATCCTGGGGAACTTAAGTTAAAACAGAATTTATATGGTCATCAGAATATGAATATGTATCAGGATTTATCAATGCATTACAAAATATCTCAGAGACAAGATCTTGAAAAAAAACAAATTTCATTAATATATCAAGAGAATACATTCATGAAATTTAAATTACATCAGAACTTGTACAAGATTTCCCTAAGCTGCTAAACCTAACGTCAATAGCCTTTGTCCTAGCTCAAGAAGCAGGGTAAGGCTGATGATGAAGAAAAATAGGAAGAAGAAAATAAATCATTTCTTCTTCCTACTCTCGACAAATAGAATAGCGAGTCGTATGATTCGCTCTTGCTGGCGGAGAGCTTCCAGCCTTTCCTCCTCCAATCGCTCCAGATGGCGATGGTAGTCCATGTAGAAGAACATGAGGTGGGTGAGTACCTCCTGGGGAACTGAGTCCCATATCTCATCAGGAATGGCAGTGACGTGCTATTCCTGCTACCAATCAGCACAGCTCAGCTCCATGTTGAATGTTTCGTAGTTCAAAAACATGTTGTAATTGACCATGGTGTTTTTGATATAAAGATTATGAAGGTGAGTTTGTGATAAAAGATTTGATGGGAAAGCTGATGTGAAGTGGTTGCTTATATAGGCAAGAGAATGCCAAGAGACGCAAAGAAATTTAATGCTGATAGGTAGAATTAATTCTACCTCGTCTCCCCAGACTTGGAAAAAGAAAAACATTCATTGGAAAGAGAAAACATGGTTTAATGCGCACAAGAAGCAAGTAAAAGTTGACTGTTCATGTACGAGTACCACTATCCCTAACTATAGTGACTATTAATCTTCCACTTCAACATATTCTGGTTTAAACTGAGACTGTTGTCAAATTTTATCCACAAATAAGTCAAGTAAAGAATCAGACTGTAATATCAGAACTTAGACTTATATCAGAACTTAACAGTCATCAGAACATAATTTCTTAACTCGAAAAAGGAATGCCTATTTTAGTAAGTCCTCACATAAATTCTGATTTATATTCTTCAGAACTTAATCATCAGAACATGCAATCAGAACTTGTCCTCAGAATTTGTGCAATGTGACACAATGACTGTTCATCTAAAACAACATAAATCACCACAGTGATTTTCATCATTCATATGGAGTGGTTAGTGTGTGCATTAAGCTAAATATCAGACAAAGAGTAAAGTCTGATTCACTTCAGTACATCTTAGAAATAAGGCATAACTAAAACTTTGCTAAAGAGCTGTCATTATTCTGAAACCTACTATTGAATGAATTCATGCTTGAGTCCACCTCAACTATTTTGTGCTAATTTTGTGCATCTTTTTAAATTCTATTTTACAGTGGCTTCTCAGTGTAAGTGAGTCATGACTACTTATCAGAATTTATGTTATTATCAGAGTATTTCTCCAGTAATCATAGAGTGTGAAAAGTCACCAAGAAAATATTTTATTTGCTTTTCTGATGCATATTACTTAATACCAGCAATGCACTTGGGTCTTCCCTGCCACATTTTTACTCTAGATCTCAAAGGAGTACCTGATTTTTAATCCTTATTTCTTTTTCTTTTTTTTTTGATAAGTAAGGTTTATTAACACTTTGTACATTCAACAGATTTACTAGCATCAGAACTTAACAGATGAGTAGCATTATTCTAGTTTGTGACTTAGTAATAAGATAGATAAAGTAAATTCAACTAAGCTCAATATCAGAATTTGCTTGTGTCAATAGATTTCCACAGAAATAATTACTTCTTACATGGGATCCCTTGTTTATTGAAGACTACTAGGTCAGCATCTAGCACAATTATCCTCATAGGATTGAATAGTTACCTAAACAGACATATCACTATCAGAGTTTAGAAACATTTATCAGACAACAGTCAGTACTTAAATACATTTTTCAATTAAGCACAGAATACATAAAGAGATTAAATTCTGTAAATACTGATCATAAAGTCTGATGCATCAGAACAAAACTAAGCAGATTTAGAGAAAGAACCTGAAACCATTCCAAGTTCATTTACCAATCTTGTAAAAGTAGCTTCACACAATGGTTTTGTGAAGATATCTGCTAGTTGTTGATCTGTTGGAATAAAGTGCAATTCCACTGTACCTTCATCCACATGTTCCCTGATGAAGTGGTACCTGATGCTGATGTGCTTTGTCATAGAGTGTTGAACTGGATTACCTGTCATAGCAATAGCACTTTGATTATCACAGTAAATAGGGATTTTGAAATATGTTAACCCATAATCCAGTAACTGATTCTTCATCCAAAGAATCTGTGCACAACAGCTTCCTGCAGCAATATATTCTGCTTCTGCAGTTGATGTGGAAATCGACTTTTGTTTCTTGCTAAACCAAGAAACCAATCTGCCTCCAAGAAATTGGCAGCTTCCACTTGTGTTTTTCCTGTCAATTTTGCAACCTGCAAAATCTGCATCTGAGTAACCTATTAGTTTAAAATCTGATTCTCTGGGATACCACAATCCCATATCATCTGTTCCCTTAAGATACTTGAAAATTCTCTTGGATCTGCTTGAAATCTTGCACAAAGACAGGTAGCATACATGATATCAGGTCTACTAGCAGTTAGATAGAGTAGAGAGCCAATAATACCTCTGTAATCAGTAATATCTACTGATTTACCAGTATCCTTATCCAGTTTTGTTGCAGTGGCCATGGGAGTGGATGCACTTGAACAATCTTGCATTCCAAATTTCTTCAGCAAGTTTCTGGTGTACTTAGTTTGACAAATAAAAGTGCCTTCTTCATTCTGCTTGACTTGAAGGCCCAGAAAATAGCTAAGTTCCCCCATCATACTCATCTGATACCTTGACTGCATCAGTTTGGCAAACTTCTTGCAAAGTCTGTCATTTGTAGACCCAAAAATGATATCATCAACATAAATCTGGACCAGAAGTAAGTCCTTTCCATGGTTGAGGTAGAACAATGTTTTGTCTATAGTTCCTCTGTTAAATCCACTTTCCAGAAGAAACTGAGCTAAAGTCTCATACCATGCTCTGGGAGCTTGCTTAAGTCCATAAAGTGCTTTATCATGCCTATAGACATAATCTGGATGTTTGGAATCTACAAAGCCTGGAGGTTGTTCAACATATACTTCCTCCTTCAATTCTCCATTGAGAAAAGCACTTTTCACATCCATTTGAAAAACAGTAAACTTTTTGTGAGCAGCATAAGCCAGAAATATTCTTATGGCTTCTAACCTAGCAACTGGTGCAAATGTTTCATCATAATCAATTCCCTCATGTTGAGAATATCCTTTTGCAACCAGCCTTGCCTTATTCCTTGTAATTATGCCATCACTATCAGTTTTGTTTCTGAATACCCACTTTGTACCAACAACAAATCTATTATTTGGTCTTGGCACTAGGGTCCAGACTTTATTTCTTTCAAATTCATTTAACTCTTCCTACATTGCTTGCACCCAATCAGCATCTTTAAGAGCTTCTTCCACTTTCTTTAGCTCAGTCTGAGAGAGAAAAGAATTGTAAAGACATTCATTTGAAGTACCTGTTCTAGTTCTGACGCCTGCATCAGGATTTCCAATTATCAAATCAGGTGTATGTGATTTAGTCCAGTTTCTTGCAGATGGAAGGTTTTCTCTAGAACTGGATGCTCCCCCATGATCCATGCTGTCTTCATTTTCATTTTCTGATGCTCCCCCTTTAACTATGCTCTCTAAGTTGGATTCTTCAGAATTTAGATTTTCAGAACTATCAGAACTGAAGAGCCAGATGCATGTTCTGATGCTTCTTGAGATGTGGTAAGATCTTGAGTATGCTCCCCCTGCATAGGTGCATCTTTCTTTGACGTAGTCACCACAGTTTCAATAACATCAGATTTTAATCCATCAGAGTTTACAGTATCAGGACTTAGACTGTCAGGATTTTCAGTATCAGAATTTGAGTCTTCATTTTCAAATCTTAGCTGATCATGATCAATAAAATCTTCAAGACCAGTAATCTTCTTGTCATCAAAAGAGACATTGATAGAGTTAATGAGTGTTGCATTTTGAGTAAAACTAGCAGTCTGCACAGCTTCAGCCCAGAAATAGGTTGGAAGCTTTGCTTCTTCAAGCATTGTATGTGCAGCTTCAATGAGAGTTCTATTCTTCCTTTCAACAACTCCATTTTGTTGTGGAGTTCCAGGAGCAGAAAATTCCTGCTTAATTCCATGGTTTTTGCAGAACTCTTCCATTATCAAATTCTTGAACTTAGTGCCATTATCACTCCTTATAGTTTTCACAGAATCTTTGACCAATTTATCCAGATGTTTGACATGATCAATTAAGATAGATGCAGTTTCACTTTTTATGTGCAAGAAATACACCCATGTGTAACTGGTGAACTCATCCACTATGACCAACGCATATTTCTTCTTTGTAATAGACATGACATTCACTGGACCAAATAGATCAACATGTAGTAGATGATAAGGCTCAAGAATTGATGATTCAGTCTTGCTCTTGAATGAAGATTTTCTTTGTTTGGCCTTTTGACAAGAATCACAAAGGCCATCAGGAGCAAATACCGACTTTGGCAGTCCTCTCACAAGATCTTTCTTTACTAGTTCATTTATATTGTTGAAATTTAAATGAGAGAGTTTCTTGTGCCAATTCCAGCTTTCTTCAATTGATGCTCTACTCATCAGACAGATTGCAGAACCATCAGTACTTGTTGAAAGCTTAGCTTCATAAATGTTACCACGCCTGTATCCTTTCACAACAACTTTGCCTTTAGATTTACTCACAACTTCACAGTGTTCTTCAAAGAAATCAACATGCTAACCTCTGTCACAGATTTGACTTATACTCAGCAGATTGTGTTTAAGTCCTGAGACCAGAGCTACTTCTTTAATGATGACATTCCCAAGATTGATATTGCCATATCCCAATGTTTTTCCAATATTGCCATCTCCATAAGAAACACCTGGGCCACCTTTCTCCACAAAGTCTGATAGCAGGGCCTTATTTCCAGTCATATGTCCTAAACATCCACTGTCCAGAACTAGAATATTTTTCCTATTGCCCTGCAATCATAGAGACGACTAATGATTAGTTTTAAGGACCCATACTTGCTTGGATCCTTTGGCCTTATCAAGTTTGTTAACATTTGCAGCGGATTTAGCATCAGAGTTTATGTTAACATTTTTCTTATCAGAACATACACTATCAGACTTTGAATCAGAATTTACACTAGAAGGAACAATAGAAACTTTCTTCAAAGAAGGTTTTATTTGATAATAATCATAGTACAAACTATGATATTCCTTACAAGTATAAATAGAATGCCATAAACTACCACAATGAAAACAAGGATTTTGTGGTTTATATCTAACAGACTGACTCTTAACTCCTGATTTTGAAGGTAAGGAGTTTATGTTCTTATTCTTCCTGCAAAAGAAGCCAGATGGTTAGAACTTCCACAGTTATGACACGTTTTCTTAGGAGCATCAGGAACAGGCTTATAATCATTACTTTTTTCACACCTTCCTTTCCATTTCTATTTTTCCTAGGTGATTTTACCTTGTTTACATTCTTAACATCTTTCAGCTTATGCTTAAGCTGCTTCTTAGTCATTAAGCCTATGTTTACTTCAGCTGTCTTTTCCTGTTTTAGTTTGTCAGAAGTTAGTTCCTCTTTAACTTCTGATTTCTCATTATCAGACTTTATAGTTACAAACTTAACAGGTTTTAACTTTGGCTTTTGCTTAACAACAGACTTAATTTCTACAGTTTCTTTATCATTCTTATCCTCTCCGTAACCTAAGCCCTCTTTCCAATTTTCACTACTTAGCAAATTTTGAGTTGTTCTGCCAGAGTTAGTCCAAGTCCTGATAATCTCTCTTTCCTTTTCTAACTCAGTTTTTAGAGATTCATTCATTTTTAGCACTTCATCCCTAACATAAAAAGCATCATCTCTATCCTTCTGAGTTTGATGGAACATAACTAACTTTTTTTCTAAGAAATCATTTCTTTTCTTAAAAGCAAGATTTTCAGAAGTTAATCTTTCACATGTTAAAGTTTGATCTCTATAACTAACAAACATGGTTTTAAGATATCTTCTCAACTCATTAATATCATCAGTATGAAAAACATAAGTAGTCTGAGGTACCTTTGTTTCAGCAGCTTCAGAACTGCTCTCAGCACTTTCTTTATCAGCATTTGCCATCAAAGCATAGTTCTCCTCACTTTCAGAGTCTGAGGTGTCTGTCCAGCTTTTCTTCTTTGTGACAAGAGCCTTGCCTTTGCCACCCTTCACTTTCTTGCAATCAGGAGATATGTGGCCTTTCTCACCACAGTTATAGCATTTGACATTGGTATAATCTCCTCTATCAGACTTTCCTCCTCTGCCCTCAGATCTTCTGAAATTTTTCTTATTAGAACTTGTGCCTTTCCTGGAAAACTTCTTTCCTTTCCTGAACTTCCTGTATGCAATCTTTGTGATCCCTTTCACCATAAGAGCACACAGCTTCATCATCTCCTCATCAACATCAGTCTCAGGCAAGCTTTCAGAATCTGAGTCATCATCACTTTCAGAACTTGATGACTCATTATCAGACTTTGTGAAAAGAGCTTTACCCTTGTCTTTCCTTGAGGTAGCTGCCTTGGGGGATTCTTCTTCAGCCTTAAGAGCAACTGTCCTTGACTTTCCTCCTTTCCTCTTGCTTCTTTGTTCCATCTCAAGTTCATGAGTCTTGAGTATTCCATAAATTTCATCAAGAGTTGTTTCATCAAGATTGTAGTTGTCTCTTATTGTTGTTGCCTTCAAATCCCAGCATTCAGGAAGAGCTAACAGGAATTTAAGGTTTGAATCTTCAAGATCATACTCCTTATCAACCAATGACAAATCATTCAAGAGTTTGACAAATCTATCATATAAATCAGTCAATGACTCATTTGCCTTTGAGTCAAAGTGTTCATACTCTTGAGTGAGTATTGTCTTCCTGTTTTTCTTAATTGTATCAGTTCCCTGACACCTTGTTTCCAGAGCATTTCATATCTTCTTAGCAGTCTTGCAGTTAATTACCCTGTTTGACATTACATTATCAATGGCACTATGCAGTAAGTGTCATACCTTAGCATCCTTAGCAATTGATGCGATATCTTCAGCAGTATAATCATTCTTCTCCTTTGGTACGGTCTTTGCTGCTTCACCTGCAACTGCAACAGCGAGCTTGGTTGGTTTGTGAGGCCCTTCCTTGATTCTATCAAGATATTCTGGATCTGTTGCTTCCAGGAACATGGTCATCCTTACCTTCCATATGGGATATTCAGATGGTCTCAGTATTGGAACTCTGATGGTCTCATACCGACTTTGAATTTGTGTCTTTAGTGGTTCTTCAGTTTTGGTAGGCTTAGTTGGAGTTTCTGTGTCAGACATGATTGTGTTTGGATCTTAAACTGTATGTGCGTTAACAGATAGGCTCTGATACCACTTGTTAGGTCACACACACTGTAGAGGGGGTGAATACAGTGTAAAGTACAATCAAATCGAACTTTAATATCTCAAGTAACAGAAAATAAACTTTATTGAAACAATAAACTTTGTTACAGTATGGAACTGTTACCTCTCAGTGATGAACAAATATCACGAGAGCTGCTAGGGTTACAATGAATAATCTTCTCGAATATGATAACACTTTTAGTGTAAACCCTATGTCTGTGTTTATATACTACACAGTTACAAGATAATCGCTAATTGATATGGAATATAATTCTGCTTCCTAAAATATATCAATCAGATATCTTTTTTTCCAAGTATTCTATTCTTCATAGAATTCCTTCTTCATGCATATCTCTTCTTATGTTTATCTCGATCTTCTTTCCTTTAATCAGCTACTGTCCTTATCTGAACATCCTTCCGCACTTAAGTTCTGATATCCATCTTCTGATAATTATCTCCTGATAATATAAGTACTGATATCCTTAAGTCCTGACTTCCAGTAAGTACTGATTTATCCTGTTTAAGTAAGATCTGAAAACTAAACATAAATCATATTAGTCTTGACATTATCAAATATATCTAACATACCCGTTTTTTAACGAATAACGAAACAACGCGCGGGTAAAACGATTCCCGAAAATTTCTAAAATAATTTTAAAATTCTCCGAATATTATAACCTTCATAAAATATAAGTTTCGTAATTTTTGAAGATTTCCATAATTAAATTTAGATTTTACAACCAAACACACTCAGAAAATCATTTAAAAATAAATAATTAATAAAATATTGATTTCTCAATTTTATAAAGTCCTAAAAATAATTATTAAAATTATAAAAATATAAAACCAATTTTAGTTCACACAATTCAATCCCACATAACAACAATCATAAATAATTAAATAACAATCCATAACTGCCGCCAAAACCAATACACACATTTTATTTATTTACTTAAACCTTTATTACACTTCCAAATATTAGAATAAAATAAAAAATACATGAGTCGTTATAGAGAAAGTAATTAAGTCCAAATGCAAGTCTGATAAGACACTGAAGAAAAAGGATGATGGTAATGACCCGAGAAACTTTGGAATGGGTGGAGGTCATAGTCAAGGTGGAGGTCTCTCATCAAGTAGAGCTGGAACTACAAGGCATAGAACAAGTTCTGATACTGGGAGAAAAATAATTTCTGATACTGGTAAAAGGATAAGTTCTAATGAACTTTTGGAACTTGATGAAGAAATTTCAAGACAGTTACTTCTGAAAGAAAATCCAGGAATGGACTTTGAGAGTCTAATGGAAGAAGAAGCTAGACTTAAGTTAGAAAAAGTCAACTCCAAATCTGAAGCTTCTTCTGTTAAAAAGAAACTTCCTATGGCTAAAGGCACTGTGATAAAAGAATGGACAAATCCTGTGGCAACCAAAGCCAAATCACAATTGCAGATAGATCCAAGGTCCAAGGGCAAAGAAAAAGTTGGTGAACCTGTAAAGGTTTATGTGTCTCCTAAGGATGAAGAAATTTCTGATGAAGATGCTAATCTTACTCTGACTTCAAGGAAGATTTCTAAGACAACCTCTGACATGGCTCAAGTTGTTCATAGTCAAGATATAGTTAGTTCTGATATAACAATGAAGCAAGCAACCTCTGACATAGCTCAAGTTGGCTTGATATCAGAAGATTAGTCAAAGGAAACCTCTGACATTGCTCATGTTAAATCCTCAAAGTTACTCCTACCAGGATTCACTAAAGCCAAACAGACTCAATCTTTGAAGACTGCAGCAAGTGGTTTTGAAGCAAGAGTGGTTACTGGAAAGGAAGCAAGAGATAAATCTGGATTGGGTAGTGCTGATGAAAGAAGAGTGCAAAATACAACCAATGATCCAACTTCCTTAAGTGAACCAGGTATTGGAGCAACTCCTGAAAGATTGAATCAACTAGAATCTGTACAGATGGTTTACCATACCTTCTTGAAAGAACACATCTTGTTATATTTCATGACAGATGGAAGGGTTTACCATATAAGGGAAAATGCTATACCACTGAAGTATTTTGAGGAACTAGAACATGTTTTATTCTTACTTCAAGTGAAGGACAGATTAACAGAAAGTGCTGCAAATTATTTAAAGACTCAAATTCAGAGACAGAAAAGGCTTTATTATGTAAAGTCTGACAACACATACTGTCCCAAGTACAGAGATCACAAGGGTGATATTGTTGATATGAAGCCTAATACTGCAAAGATCAGAACATATCTTGGTATTAACGGACTTGAATTTAATCTAGAGTCTGACAAAGTCTATGTCATAAGACTAGATCAGGAGTTGAGAAAAGAAAAAATTAATGATCTCAGATATGTTATCTTCCAAACTGGTGAAGATACTGCAGAGCTTAAAGATGCTAAAAGGAGAATGATTGATGAACTCAGATATGCTGAGAGATGTTTGTTAAAGAACTATCTCAGAGCAACTCCTGACATCGAAGATATCAGAAAGTGAAGCCAAGTCAAGATCTACAACTGCTCAAATTCTGATATGTATACAGACTGAAGTTGTTATCAAAAGTTAAAGATGGTAAAGCTTTAAGGACTGTAAGTTGTAGTTATCTAGTTAAATTCTCATGCATTTGTACTTAATGTTTTTGACATCATCAAATATCTGTTAAACTTGTATATTATGCTAATTTACAAGTTGGGGGAGATTGTTAGATATATTTGATAATTTCATGTCTAATATGATTTGTGTTTAGTTTTCCGATCTTACTTAAACAGGATAAATCAGTTCTTAACTGAAATCAGCACTTATACTGAAGTCAGAACTTAAGTTATCAGTACTTAAGGTTCAGGAGATATTTATCAGGAGATAATATCAAGACTTAAAGGAAACTTTCAGATAAGGAAGGCGGCTGATTGAAAGGAAAGAAGATCAAGACAAAGGTAAGAAGAGATATGCATGAAGAAGGAATTCTATGAAGAATGGAATACTTGGAAGAAAAGATATCTGATTGATATATTTTAGGAAGCAGAATTATATTCCATATCAATTAGTGATTATCTTGTAACTGTGTAATATATAAACACAGACATAGGGTTTACACTATAAGTGTTATCATTATCGAGAATATTATTCATTGTAACCCTAGCAGCTCTCGTGATATTTGTTCATCACTGAGAGAGGACAGTTCCACATTGTGACGGCCTCAACCCCGGGGTCAGGAGTTGACGTCATCAACAACAATACCAATAAACAATATAACCTAAACTATTAATTATACATAATCTCGACCCCTTTTACCAAGACCTTTTCCAGGTTTAAGTATGACTTAGGTTACAACCATCACAAAACTAACTTACTAAAGACAATCCAAACAATATTATCTTTATTCAGCAACTCAACAGACCCGCTTGGGTCCAACACAACTACCTCAGAGGAGCCTGACACGGAAGGAACTGGAACTCTGCCCCGACTATCATTGAAGAATCTCCTAGGTATCTGCAATACATATATAAAACATTTTGCAAGGGTGAGCAATCAATTGCTCAGCAATACCACTATCTGAATAATAATAAAAAAAAACTTATGATAAACAATTTATAAGAACAGAAATCATAACTTGCTAGAAATGAGTAAAACATGTATGAACTGAATATCAAAACTAGCATGCTCTATAAAACCAAATCATTAGTTGTGTGCTGTGCATAAATATCAATTTCAATTTTAGCATGCTTCTTTCATTTTCAAATCTTCCGTCCCATCGCAGGACCCATAAAACTATTTGTCCCGTTACGGGGACCCAAAATCATTTGTTCCGTTACGGGAACCATAAAACTTATCCCATCACAGGATCTATAAAACTCGTCCCATCACAGGACCTATAAAACTTGTCCCATCACAGGACCTATACAATTTGTTCCTCTCCGGGAACCTCAAAATCACTCGCTCAGATATAAAAGTATTGGATGATCCCTGGTGAGACAGCTGATCAGGCTATCCTATGAAACTTGTTCCGGAACTCAGAGACTAGCTAGGTCTCTGTCACGCTGGGCTGGTGGTTATAACAGGGTGCGCAACCACTTCGCCTCTTACGCTAACTTCCAGGCCGTTACGGGCCTTCTGCGCACACTCATCCAATTATCTGATCATTTTTATCCAGTTTTCTAAATCACTTACCTATCACTTGTCCAAAACAATTATAACACAACACATTTTCCAAAACATTTTCATTTTATTTAAAATTTTAGAGATAGGCATTTTCAGAAGTTACTTTTCCCCCAAAACCAAGTCAACGAAACAATTTGAAACCCAGGAGATACGTAACTTAAATCGTTCTGTTCCACTACGAGAATAAAACAACATTATATTCATATATGCTGAACCATAAAGATATGGTCAGGGTACTTGCCTTGCAGAGCTTTACAAATAATATCGATTGACCTTGAGCCGACACGAATGCTCAGGCTTTATCGCCTAACCACTAGATTACCCTGGCTTCGATTGGAACCTTACTGAGCTCGTCGACTGTCCACTAGGCTATCCAACGCCAACTCTTGGGCTTTCCGACTAGCACCTACAAAGTCGAAACACCCTAACTTAGACCTTCGATTATGCTTGACATATCCTCGCTAAAAATCTACCCGAATGTTAATAAAACCCGACTCATAACATACTTCATATAATAATACATGTATCAATTAGGGTTCACGTCTTCGAAAGTCGGTTCGTTTTCAGAAAATAGATATATTTATCCTGTTATGAAAATAGGGTTATCGATTTTCGTAAAGTATTTCATCACAACACATAATCAGATTTCGTACAAAATAGTTACATATAATTGATCGACGTTCCGATAGTCATTGGGTATGGCCTCGTATTTCCGTAATTTAATTTTCTGGAAATCGGGAAGCACCTTCTTTGATTATCGGCTAACCCGTCGAACATCCCGACGTCAACTCAATCACAACAACCCAACCCAATCCACATTCCAACCACCGACTTCAGTCAACAACAACAATTTACCAATATCAATTAAATATAATTATTAATTATCAGTCCCATTTTATAATTTTAATCGCATTTTATAATTTTATTCATAAATTGCATTTTAAATCGTATTTTGTATTTTAATTTTTTAGGACTCAGATCGAATCATCATAGTCAACCGTCCACTCGTCGCAATTCATCGCGAACGGCGGTAAAAATTGCTGGTGCCCGTATAAATCGGGTTTCCATCGCGAACTTTCACCGATTATTGTTATAATTTCCCGCACGCAAATTAATTCACATCACGATTATAACTCAAATAATTTCTGCAGGAAATAAACAAATAAAAAAAGAAATTAATCAGAACAGTTGAGCGAAGTAATAGGGACAACACACGCGATCCACCAAGCCGCCACACCTCGCCGGATTCCGGGGAGGCGGCAACAGGACGAAGCGCAGAGTAATACACATAGTAACACACGCATAGAACATACACATAGCCACATAAACAGTACACCTCGCAAACACACGCCGCCACCATGCTTCCTCATCGAAAGCGGATGAAGGGCGGCGGCAGAATACAAGAACAAGGGACTCAAAGAACAACAAAACCGAAGCAATAGTTACCCGAGACAGAAACGGCCGGTGAAAAAGGATGTCCGGCGAACTGAACCTAACAGGGAATCAGAGAAACAGAGGTAACTGAGAGGGAGGAGTGAGAAGCAAAGAAAAATGAGATATGAGTTTACAAAAGTAACCTGATAAGGATTGGGATACCCATCGTTTCCCCCAATCTTTTTATCCGAATCTGAAACGCAATATTTTAAGTATTAACGATACATCTTGCGGATAAAACAAATCGAGATAATTACATAAAAAATTTCGAAATTCCTAAAATAATTAGAAGTTACTAAAATAAAATTTTCCAGAATTTTGTAAATCATTTTTGAAGCGCACTCGGACCCGCATTTGACGATTAACCGAAATAATGCGCGGGTCAATTTAATCCCAAAATTCCCGAAATAATTTTAAAACTCTAAGAATATTCCATACTTTAATAAATATGAGTTTTATAATTTTTTAAAGAATTTTGAAATTAAATACGGATTTAACAAATAATTACAATCAGAAAATCATATATGGCTAAATAATTAATGAAATATTGATTTCTCAATTTTAAAAACTCCTAAAAATAATTAATAAAATTATGAAGCCATAAAAATGATTTTAGAGATAACCCAAGTATTTATGAAAATAAATCCTGAATAAAATCACCTTTAAATACAAAAGTGACACAACACAACTTCACAACGAATTATACAATTAATACACGAACACCAACAATCATACATAATTAATTAAAATATTAACAAAAATAATATCCAGCTGACAGAACCCACATACCTATATTATTTATGCAATTATTTAATAATTACATATTTAAACAATATATAAAAATATACGAGTCGTTATACACATTGTAACAGAGTTTAATAAAGTTTATTTTCTGTTACTTGTGTTCTTTAAATTCGATTTGATTGTGCTATACACTGTATTCAACCCCCTTCTACAGTGTGTGTGACCTAACAAGAAGTGATAATGACACTGAGTTCAAGAATTTGATCGTGGAAGAGTTCTGCAAAGACCATGGAATAAAGAAGGAATTTTCTGCTCCTGGAACTCCACACCAAAATGGAGTTGTTGAAAGAAAGAATAGAACTCTTATTGAAGCTGCACGAACTATGCTTGATGAAGCAAAGTTGCCAACCTACTTTTGGGCTGAAGCTGTGCATACTGCTTATTTTATTCAGAATGCAACACTCATTAACAAACATGGAAAAACACCATATGAGATGGTGAAGAAAAAGAAGCCAAATCTGAAGTATTTTCATGTATTTAGATGCAAGTGTTTTGTTCTTAAGACTCATCCTGAACAGCTATCCAAATTTGATCTAAAAGCTGATGAAGGAATTTTTGTTGGATATCCACTTTCCACAAAAGCCTTCAGAGTCTACAATTTAAGAACAAGGGTTGTCATGGAATCTATCAATGTCTCTTTTGATGATAAGAAGATTACATGACTTGAAAATTTCAATGATCATGATCAGCTGAGAATTGAGAATGAAGTGTTAAATTCTGATACTGTAAATCTTGACAGTCTAAATTCTAATACTGCAAATTCTGATGGATTAAACTCTGATATTAAAAAACTGTGGTGACTACGCCAAAGGTAGATGCACCTGTGCAGGGGGAGCATACTGAAGATACACCAACATTTCAAGAAGCATCAGAACCTACAACAGGCTCTTCAAATTCTGATTCATCAAGTTCTGATGGGCCAACATCTGATATTTCTGGAAACTCAAATTTTGGAGGATCCAACTCAGAGAGCAGAATTTCAGGGGGAGCATCAGAAAATGTTGACATCATAGATCATGGGGGAGCATCTAGTTCTAAAGAAAATCTTTCATCTGCAAGGAAGTGGACTAAAGCACATACACCTGACTTAATTATTGGAAATCCTGATGCAGGTGTATGAACTAGAACAGCTACATCAAATGAATGTCTTTATCACCTTTTTTCTCTCAGACCGAACCAAAGAAAGTGGAAGAAGCTCTTCAAGATGCTGATTGGGTGCAAGCAATGCAGGAAGAGTTAAATGAATTTGAAAGAAACAAAGTCTGGACCCTAGTGCGAAGACCACAGAACAGATCTGTTGTTGGTACAAAGTGGGTGTTCAGAAATAAAACTGATAGTGATGGCATAATTACAAGGAATAAAGCAGGGCTGGTTGCAAAAGGATATTCTCAACAGGAGGGAATTGATTATGATGAAATATTTGCACCAATTGCTAGATTGGAAGCCATAAGGATATTTTTGGCTTATGCGGCTCACAAGAAGTTTACAGTCTTTCAAATGGATGTGAAAAGTGCTTTTCTCAATGGAGAATTGGAAGAGGAAGTATATGTTGAACAACCTCCAGGTTTTATAGATTCAAAATTTCCTAATCATGTCTACAGACTTGACAAAGCACTTTATGTATTTAAGCAAGCTCCAAGAGCATGGTATGAGACACTAGCTCAGTTTCTTCTGGAAAGTGGATTTAACAGAGGGACTACTGGCAAAACATTGTTTTATCTCAACCATGGAAAGAACTTACTTTTGGTGCAGATATATGTTGATGATATCATTTTTGGTTCTACAAATGACAAACTTTGTAAAAGGTTTGCCAAGCTCATGCAGTCAAGATATCAAATGAGTATGATGGGGGAACTTAGCTATTTTCTGGTCCTTTAAGTCAAGCAGAATGAAGAAGGCACTTTTATTTGTCAATCTAAGTACACTAGAAACTTGCTGAAGAAATTTGGAATACAAGATTGTTCAAGTGCATCCACTGCCATGGCCACTGCAACAAAATTGGATAAGGATACTAGTACATCAGTAGACATTACTGATTACAGAGGTATGATTGGCTCATTACTCTATCTAACTGCAAGTAGACCTGATATCATGTATGCTACCTGTCTTTGTGCAAGATTTCAAGCAGATCCAAGAGAACCTCACTTAACAGCTGTGAAAAGATTTTTCAAGTACCTTAAGGGTACAGCTGATCTGGGATTGTGGTATCCTAGAGAATCAGACTTTAAGCTAATAGATTACTCAGATGCAGATTTTGCAGGATGCAAAATTGACAGGAAAAGCACAAGTGAAAGCTGCCAATTTCTAGGAGGCAGATTGGTTTCTTGGTTTAGCAAGAAACAGAAGTCAATTTCCACATCAACTGCAGAAGCAGAGTACATTGCTGCAGGAAGCTGTTATGCACAGATTCTTTGGATGAAGAATCAGTTACTGAATTATGGGTTAGAATTTTCTAAAATTCCTATTTATTGTGATAATCAAAGTGCTATTGCTATGACAGGTAATCCCGTTCAACATTCAATGACAAAGCACATCAGCATTAGGTACCACTTCATAAGGGAATATGTGGATGAAGGTACAGTGGAATTGCATTTTGTTCCAACAGATCAACAACTAGCAGATATCTTCATAAAACCACTGTGTGAAGCTACTTTTACAAGATTGGTAAATGAACTTGGAATGGTTTCAGGTTCTTTCTCTAAATCTGCTTAGTTTATATTCTGATCCATCAGACTTTATGATCAGTATTTACAAATATTACTATATTTGTGTATTTTGTGCTTAAATTGAAATTTGCTTAAGTGCTGTTTGTTGTCTGATGTGAATTTCTAAACTCTGATAGTGATATAAATGTTTCTTTGATTTTTCAATCCAATGAGGATAACTGTGCTAGATGCTGACCTAGTAATCTTGAATATACTAAGATCCCATGTTTGAATTAATTGTTTATGTGGAAACCTTTTAACACAAGCAAATTCTGATATTGAGCTTAGTTAAAGTTTACTTTGTGTATCTTGTTACTAAGTCAAAATCTAGAATAGTGCTTCTTATCTGTTAAGTTCTGATGTTGGTAAATTTGATGGATGTACTAAGTGCTGATAAGCCTCACTTATCAAAAGAAAAAGAAAATAAAATAAAATAAAAATCAGGTACTCCTTTGAGATCTAGAGTAAAAATGTGGAAGGGACAACCCAAGTGCATTATTGGTATTAAGTTATATGCATTAGAAAAGCAAAATAAAATTTTCTTGGTGACTTTTCACATTCTTTGATTACTGGACAAATACTCTGATAATAGCATAAATTCTGATAAGCAGTCGTGACTCACTTACACTGAGAAGCCACTGTAAAATAGAATTTCAAATGATGCATAAAATGAGCACAAAACAGTTGAGGTGGACTCATGCATGAACTCATTCTAAAGTAGACTTCAGAATAATGATAGATTTTGAGCAAAATTCTTAGTTATGCCTTACTTCTAAGATGTACTGAAGTGAATCAGACTTTAATCTTTATCTGATATTTAGCTTACTGCACACACATACACTCCATATGAATGATGAAAATTACTGTGGTGATAAATGTTGTTAGATATATTTGATAATGTCATGGTTAATATGATTTATGTTTAGTTTTCAGATCTTACTTAAACGGGATAAATCAGTACTTACTGGAAGTCAGGACTTAAGGATATCAGTACTTATATTATCAGGAGATAATCATCAGAAGATGGATATCAGAACTTAACTGCTGAAGGACATTCAGATAAGGACAATAGCTGATTAAAGGAAAGAAGATCAAGATAAACATAAGAAGAGATATGCATGAAGAAGGAATTCTATGAAGAATAGAATACTTGGAAGAAAAGATATCTGATTGATATATTTTAGGAAGCAGAATTATATTCCATATCAATTAGCGATTATCTTGTAACTGTGTAGTATATAAACACAGACATAGAGTTTACACTATAAGTGTTATCATATTTGAGAAGATTATTCATTGTAACCCTAGCAGCTCTCGTGATATTTGTTCATCACTGAGAGGTAACAGTTCCATACTGTAATAGAGTTTATTGTTTCAATAAAGTTTGTTTTCTGTTACTTGAGATATTAAAGTTCGATTTGATTGTACTTTACACTATATTCACCCCCTCTACAGTGTGTGTGACCTAACAAGTGGTATCAGAGCCGATTTGTTAACGCACATACAGTTAAAGATCCAAACACAATCATGTCTGACACAGAAACTCCAACTAAGCCTACCAAAACTGAAGAACCACCAAAGACACAAATTCAAAGTCGGTATGAGACCATCAGAGTTCCCATACTGAGACCATCTGAATATCCCATATGGAAGGTGAGGATGACCATGTTCCTAGAAGCAACAGATCCAGAATATCTTGATAGAATCAAGGAAGGGCCTCACAAACCAACCAAGCTCGCTGTTGCAGTTGCAGGTGAAGCTGCAAAGACCGTACCAAAGGAGAAGAGTGATTATACTGCTGAAGATATCGCATCAATTGCTAAGGATGCTAAGGTACGACACTTACTGCATAGTGCCATTGATAATGTAATGTCAAACATGGTAATTAACTGCAAGACTGCTAAGGACA
The DNA here is from genome assembly GCF_009905375.1 of Apium graveolens. Lineage (NCBI taxonomy): Eukaryota > Viridiplantae > Streptophyta > Magnoliopsida > Apiales > Apiaceae > Apium > Apium graveolens. The sequence goes on along the minus strand of NC_133653.1, from coordinate 107,564,642 downwards.
TATGGGATGCTCTGGAAACAAGGTGTCAGGGAACTGATACAATTAAGAAGAATAGGAAGACAATACTCACTCAAGAGTATGAACACTTTGACTCAAAAGCAAATGAGTCATTGACTGATTTATATGATAGATTTGTCAAACTCTTGAATGATTTATCATTGGTTGATAAGGAGTATGATCTTGAAGATTCAAACCTTAAATTCCTGTTAGCTCTTCCTGAATGCTGGGATTTAAAGGCAACAACAATAAGAGACAACTACAATCTTGATGAAACAACTCTTGATGAAATTTATGTAATGCTCAAGACTCATGAACTTGAGATGGAACAAAAAAGCAAGAGGAAAGGAGGAAAGTCAAGGACAGTTGCACTTAAGGCTGAAGAAGAATCCCCCAAGGCAGCTACCTCAAGGAAAGACAAGGGTAAAGCTCTTTTCACAAAGTCTGATACTGAGTCATCAAAATCTGAAAGTGATGATGACTCAGATTCTGAAAGCTTGCATGAGACTGATGATGATGAGGAGATGATGAAGCTGTGTGCTCTTATGGTGAAAGGATCACAAAGATTGCATACAGAAAGTTTAGGAAGGGAAAACAGTTTTCCAGGAAAGGCACAAGTTCTGATAAGAAGAATTTCAGAAGATCTGAGGGCAGAGGAGGAAAGTCTGATAGAGGAGATTATACCAATGTCAAATGCTATAACTGTGGTGAGAAAGGCCACATATCTCCTGATTGCAAGAAAGTGAAGGGTGACAAAGGCAATGCTCTTGTCACAAAGAAGAAAAGCTGGACAGACGCCTCAGACTCTGAAAGTGAGGAGAACTATTCTTTAATGGCAATTGCTGATAAAGAAAGTGCTGAGAGCAGTTCTAAAGCTGCTGAAACAAAGGGCAACAGGAAAAATATTCTAGTTCTGGACAGTGGATGTTCAGGACATATGACTGGAAATAAGGCCCTGCTATCAGACTTTGTGGAGAAAGGTGGCCCAAGTGTTTCTTATGGAGATGGCAACATTGGAAAAACATTGGGATATGGCAATATCAATCTTGGGAATGTCATTATTAAAGAAGTAGCTCTGGTCTCAGGACTTAAACACAATCTGCTGAGTATAAGTCAAATCTGTGACAGAGGTTATCATGTTGATTTCTTTGAAGAACACTGTGAAGTTGTGAGTAAATCTAAAGGCAAAGTTGTTTTGAAAGGATATAGGCGTGGTAACATTTATGAAGCTAAGCTTTCAACAAGTACTGATGGTTCTGCAATCTGTCTGATGAGTAGAGCATCAATTGAAGAAAGCTGGAATTGGCATAATAAACTCTCTCATTCAAATTTCAACAATATAAATGAACTAGTCAAGAAAGATCTTGTGAGAGGACTGCCAAAGTCAGTATTTACTCCTGATGGCCTTTGTGATTCTTGTCAGAAGGCCAAACAAAGAAAATCTTCATTCAAGAGCAAGACTGAATCATCAATTCTTGAGCCTTATCATCTACTACATGTTGATCTATTTGGTCCAGTGAATGTCATGTCTATTGCAAAGAAGAAATATGCGTTAGTCATAGTGGATGAGTTCACCAGATACACATGGGTGTATTTATTGCACACAAAAAGTGAAACTGCATCTATCTTGATTGATCATGTCAAACATCTGGATAAATTGGTCAAAGATTCTGTGAAAACCATAAGGAGTGATAATGGCACTGAGTTCAAGAATTTGATAATGGAAGAGTTCTGCAAAAACCATGGAATTAAGCAGGAATTTTCTGCTCCTGGAACTCCACAGCAAAATGGAGTTGTTGAAAGGAAGAATAGAACTCTCATTGAAGCTGCACGTACAATGCTTGAAGAAGCAAAGCTTCCAACCTATTTCTGGGCTGAAGCTGTGCAGACTTCTTGTTTTACTCAAAATGCAACACTCATTAACAAGCAAGGAAAAACACCATATGAGATGGTGAAGAAAAAGAAGCCAAATCTGAAGTACAATCATGTATTTGGATGCAAGTGTTTTGTTTTCAAGACTTATCCTGAACAGCTATCCAAATTTGATCTAAATGCTGATGAAGGAATCTTTGTTGGATATGCACTTTCCACAAAAGCCTTCTGAGTCTATAATTTGAGAACAAGAGTGGTCATGGAATCTATCAATGTCTCTTTTGATGATAAGAAGATTACTGGTCTTGAAGATTTTATTGATCATGATCAGCTGAGATTTGAAAATGAAGATTCAAATTCTGATACTGAAAATCCTGACAGTCTAAGTCCTGATACTGTAAACTCTGATGGATTAAACTCTGATGTTATTGAAACTGTGGTGACTACGCCAAAGGAAGATGAACCTATGCAGGGGAGCATACTCAAGAACATATCACATCTCAAGAAGCATCAGAACATACATCTGGCTCTTTAAGTTCTGATCCGTCAAGTTCTGATAAGCCAAGTTCTGAAAGTTCTGAAAATCTAAATTCTGAAGAATCCAACTAAGAGAGCATAGTTTCAGGGGGAGCATCAGAAAATGAAAATGAAGACAGTATGGATCATGGGGGAGCATCCAGTTCTAGAGAAAACCTTCCATCTGCAAGGAAGTGGACTAAATCACATACACCTGATTTGATATTTGGAAATCCTGATGCAGGTGTCAGAACTAGAACAGGTACTTCAAACGAATGTCTTTACAATTCTTTTCTCTCTCAGACTGAGCCAAAAAAAGTGGAAGAAGCTCTTCAAGATGCTGATTGGGTGCAAGCAATGCAGGAAGAGTTAAATGAATTTGAAAGAAACAAAGTCTGGACCCTAGTGCCAAGACCAAAGAATAGATCTATTGTTGGTACAAAGTGGGTATTCAGAAACAAAACTGACAGTGATGGCATAATTACAAGGAATAAGGCAAGGCTGGATGCAAAAGGATATTCTCAACAGGAGGGAATTGATTATGATGAAACATTTGCACCAGTTGCTAGGTTAGAAGCCATAAGGATATTTTTGGTTTATGCTGCTCACAAAAAGTTTACTGTCTTTCAAGTGGATGTGAAAAGTGCTTTTCTCAATGGAGAATTGGAAGAGGAAGTATATGTTGAACAACCTCAAGGCTTTGTAGATTCCAAACATCCAGATTATGTCTACAGGCTTGATAAAGCACTTTATGGACTTAAGCAAGCTCCCAGAGCATGGTATGAGACTTTAGCTCAGTTTCTTCTGGAAAGTGGATTTAACAGAGGAACTATAGACAAAACACTGTTCTACCTCAACCATGGAAAGGACTTACTTTTGGTCCAGATTTATGTTGATGATATCATTTTTGGGTCTACAAATGACAGACTTTGCAAGAAGTTTGCCAAACTGATGCAGTCAAGGTATCAGATGAGTATGATGGGGGAACTTAGCTATTTTTTGGGCCTTCAAGTCAAGCAGAATGAAGAAGGCACTTTTATTTGTCAAACTAAGTACACCAGAAACTTGCTGAAGAAATTTGGAATGCAAGATTATTCAAGTGCATCCACTCCCATGGCCACTGTAACAAAACTGGATAAGGATACTGGTAAATCAGTAGATATTACTAATTACAGAGGTATGATTGGCTCTCTACTCTATCTAACTGCTAGTAGACCTGATATCATGTATGCTACCTGTCTTTGTGCAAGATTTCAAGCAGATCCAAGAGAACCTCACTTAACAGCTGTGAAAAGAATTTTCAAGTATCTTAAAGGCACAGCTGATCTGGGATTGTGGTATCCCAGAGAATCAGATTTTAAACTAATAGGTTACTCAGATGCAGATTTTGCAGGTTGCAAAATTGACAGGAAAAGCACAAGTGGAAGCTGGCAATTTCTTGGAGGCAGATTGGTTTCTTGGTTTAGCAAGAAACAAAAGTCGATTTCCACATCAACTGCAGAAGCAGAATATATTGCTGCAGGAAGCTGTTGTGCACAGATTCTTTGGATGAAGAATCAGTTACTGGATTATGGGTTAACATATTTCAAAATCCCTATTTACTGTGATAATCAAAGTGCTATTGCTATGACAGGTAATCCAGTTCAACACTCTATGACAAAGCACATCAGGTACCACTTCATCAGGGAACATGTGGATGAAGGTACAGTGGAATTGCACTTTGTTCCAACAGATCAACAACTAGCAGATATCTTCACAAAACCATTGTGTGAAGCTACTTTTACAAGATTGGTAAATAAACTTGGAATGGTTTCAGGTTCTTTCTCTAAATCTGCTTAGTTTTGTTCTGATGCATCAGACTTTATGATCAGTATTTACAAAATTTAATCTCTTTGTGTATTCTGTGCTTAATTGAAAAATGTGTTTGAGTACTGACTGTTGTCTGATAAATGTTTCTAAACTCTGATAGTGATATGTCTGTTTAGGTAACTATTCAATCCTATGAGGATAACTGTGCTAGATGCTGACCTAGTAGTCTTCAATATACAAGGGATCCCATATAAGAAGTAATTATTACCTGTGGAAATCTATTGACACAAGCAAATTCTGATAATTGAGCTTAGTTGAGTTTACTTGGTCTATCTTATTACTAAGTCACAAACTAAAATATTGCTTCTCATCTGTTAAGTTTTGATGCTAGTAAATCTGTTGAATGTACTAAGTGCTGGTAAACCTCACTTATCAAAAGAAAAAGAAGAAGAAACAAGGATTAAAAATCAGGTACTCCTTTGAGATCTAGAGTAAAAATGTGGAAGGGAAGACCCAAGTGCATTGTTGGTATTAAGTAATATGCATCAGAAAAGCAAATAAAATATTTTTTTGGTGACTTTTCACACTCTACGATTACTGGAGAAATACTCTGATAATAGCATAAATTCTGATAAGCAGTCGTGACTCACTTACACTGAGAAGCCACTGTAAAATAGAATTTAAAAAGATGCACAAAATTAGCACAAAATAGTTGAGGTGGACTCAAGCATGAATTCATTCAATAGTAGGTTTCAGAATAATGACAGGTTTTTAGTAAAGTTTTAGTTATGCCTTATTTCTAAGATGTACTGAAGTGAATCGGACTTTACTCTTTGTCTGATATTTAGCTTAATGCACACACTAATCACTCCATATGAATGATGAAAATCACTGTGGGGATCTATGTTGTTTTAGATGAACAGTCATTGTGTCACATTCCACAAATTCTGAGGGCAAGTTCTGATGATTAAGTTCTGAAGAATATAAATCAGAATTTGTGTGAGGACTTACTAAAATAGGCATTTCTTTTTCGAGTTAAGAAATTTATGTTCTGATGACTGTTAAGTTCTGATATAAGTCTAAGTTCTGATATTACAGTCTGATTCTTTACTTGACTTATTTATGGATAAAATTTGACAACAGTCTCAGTTTAAACCAGAATATGTTGAAGTGGAAGATTAATAATCATTATAGTTAGGGATAGTGGTACTCATACATGAACAGTCAACTTTTACTTGCTTCTTGTGCGCATTAAACCATGTTTTCTCTTTCCAATGAATGTTTTTCTTTTTCCAAGTCTGGGGAGACGAGGTATAATTAATTCTACCTGTCAGCATGAAATTTCTTTGCGTCTCCTGGCATTCTCTTGCCTATATAAGCAACCACTTCACATGAGCCTTCCCATCAAATCTTTTATCACAAACTCACCTTCATAATCTTTATATCAAAAACACCATGGTCAATTACAACATGTTTTTGAACTACGAAACATTCAACATGGAGCTGAGCTGTGCCGATTGGCAGCAGGAATGGCACGTCACTGCCATTCCTGATGAGATATGGGACTCAGTTCCCCAGGAGGTACTCACCCACCTCCTGTTCTTCTACATGGACTACCATCGCCATCTGGAGTGATTGGAGGATGAAAGGCTGGAAGCTCTCCGCCAGCAAGAGCGAATCATTCAACTCACTATTCTGTTTGTCGAGAGTAGGAAGAAGAAATGATTTATTTTCTTCTTCCTATTTTTCTTCATCATCAGCCTTGCCCTGCTTCTTGAGCTAGGACAAAGGTTGTTGACGTTAGGTTTAGCAGCTTAGGGCAATCTTGTAAAATGTTCTGATGTAATTTAAATTTCATGAATGTATTCTCTTGATATATTAATGAAATTTGTTTTTGTTTCAAGATCTTGTCTCTGAGATATTTTATAATGCATTGATAAATCCTGATACATATTCTTATTCTGATGACCATATAAATTCTGTTTTAACTTAAGTTCTGATTTTATTTTATCAGTACTTTCCCATCTGATTTATTATGGTCATTTTCACTCAATTTTTTTTCAGAATACTGATGTTGCAGTAAAAAATAATTAAATAAGTGGGAACAGTTTCAATTTTGAATTAAAACTGATTCACCTTGATTAATGGAATAACTGGGTTAGTGTAACGATTTTTTCCTTAAAAAACTGCAAGTGGGTAAGTAATGATTACTGTTTTCTCGTGCCCATTAACTATTCGTTTTTACTGCATGTCTGACAGGTGTCCAACGGTTACATTCTTTTTCAAAAGTATAAATAAGACAGAGAGAAGATTTTTTAATCTTTTATTTCCTTTCATACTTTTTCTCTCTATCTGCTTTTACTCTCTTTCTTCTTCTAACGTTGGTTTTTCATATAGACATTCTATCAAACACCTAACAGACACTTATAAATCTCGATTAATTTCATGGCACCTAAGGATTTAATCATTGATGGAGCTAAATATGTTCCAAACAACTATGCTGCAATTCTTGATAATGCTGAAGCTCCGTCTGAATTGCATTTTGTGCAAGATCTTCTTGCACACAGTGAAATCGGGTATGCATTGACTCAACCTTCAGTATTCTCAAGCCAACAAGTTCTGACACTTTGGAGGACTGGAAACTTTGATAATGGTGGTCAAACTGGTACTCCTAGTATTGTTTTCGAAGTGGGTGATTCTCCATATGCAGTCACTCCTGGTACAATACGCAAGGCTCTACATCTCCCAGAAGGATGTACTTTTTCAATTCCGGAGGAATCAGCTCTTCAGGAGTTAATGGCCAGTTTGGGGTATGAATAGAGTTTGGCAAAGCTTGGGCAGTTGAAACAGGCTCATATCAGAAGGGAATGGAGTTTCTTCTTCGACTGCATCACTAAAGCTTTTGGGAACAAGCGTTCGAATTTTGATGCCATCCCCATAATGAGTCAGCACATCGGGTATGCCATTATAAACCAAACTCATTTTGATTTTGCAACTGCTATAATAGGTTTTATTGGGGATAGGATGACAGAGGATAGGAATGTTGTCTACTTTTCTAGATATCGTCAACTTATATATACTTTTTGTACTGATGAACCTCGACTAACCAGTACCTTAACTCCACCTTTCAAAGTTGCAAAACGTTACTTTAATGACCTGGTAAATGCTGACACTAAGAAACAAGTGATTAGACCTTTACAAATTCCTCAGTCTGTAAAACAGATCTTAGTAAATGCTGATCCCGATTCCTATAGATCTGTTTATCCTGATGTCCAACCAACAACCACCTCCCAAACACCACACCAACCATCAGAACATACCACTCATACTACTCAACCAACCCTCAGGCAATATATCAAATCCTATCTCTCCACTTCACAGACAGTTCAACCCGCATCCTCAGCACCTACTGTGAAGCCTTCATTTTCCAAGTCTAAGAGGATAAAGACTGTTCCTCAAACACCTCAAAAGAGAAGGAGGATTGCTTTGAGAGATGAGTCTGACAGTGAGGAACAGGTTTTTACATCAGAACCTGTTATCAAAGAAGCTGATACAGTGACTTCTCAGAAGGATTCTGGAATTGGGGGATCTAGGCTTCTCAAGAGGCTTAGAAGAATGACTGTTCCTGAAACTCCCAAGGAATCCATATCTACAAAGAGATACAAGAAACAGAGGGCAAAAAGGCCAGTTTCAGATGATGAAGAAGCAGCAGCTAAGGAAGGAGATCAGGAATCTCCGATCTCACAAGAAAAGGAATCTGCTAAAGTCACTACTTCTCCATCAACTCCATCTCAGGAAGCTGTTCCTGAAAAGGCCAACACACCATTTGTGTCTCTTGTTCAAAAGTCTGTATCTCCTGTTAATACAGGCACAAGTGCTGATATTGATATCCAGACCTTGGTTGTGCCTGAAGTAATTCTTTTAGAAGCTCCAACAGCAACTAATCCATCAACAACACCTGTTACTGATGCTGCTCAAAATCCAGACTTCTCTTGTACACCTTCTCTGCATCTAGAAGCTGATGATCAGAATATAGGTGAGCATCAGGATATGGCTGTTGATCAGAACTTAGAACCAGATCAGCAATTAGAGGATGCTGAAGCCTCCATTGCTACTCACACTGTTGTTTTATCAGAAGATACTGATTCTGTAAGTTCTGATGCTACAAATGCTGGAGATACTGGTGATGCTGCTCCAAATACAGATGCTGATGAAGCAGGTCCTTCAGGACATGCTCCTCAACAAACTATTCTTAAATCTGAACTTGTTAAGAACTTTGTTACCAGAGAAGCACCAATGCCTTGGAGTGAAACTCCTGCAGGACAGGAGTGGACTAAGGAATGGAACTCAGTTTCCTGTGTTCCAACTGCAAAGCATCTGGCTGAGCACTTAAATAAAGCTGATGATATGTTAATTACTGATGATTTCAAAACACAGCTTAGAGTCACTACATTGAGTACTAAACATCTACAAGGTCTCCATTCAACTACTCATGCAGAGCTACACAAGATTCAGGAAGAATTCATCAAACAGGAACAAATTCAGAAAATTGACAAGAAAAAGTTCTTCCAACCTACCTTTGACAGGATTGCTTATATTGAGAAGACTCAAGAGAAACAACAAACTCAGATTGATGATATTCTGAAAAATCAAGCTTCTCAGCAATCTCAACTTACTGAAATCCAAGCCTCAGTGGAATTGCTTGTCTCTCTTCTACTACCTGCTAATGCCAAAAAGGGGGAGAAAGTAATTAAGTCCAAATGCAAGACTGACAAGACACTGAAAGGGAAGGATGATGAAAATGATGATCAAGGAAACTCTGGAATGGGTAGAGGTCATAGTCAAGGTAGAGGTTTCTCATCAAGAAAAGCTGAAATCACAAGTCACAGGACAAGTTCTGATACTGGAAAAAGAATTAGTTCTGCTACTGGTAAAAGGATAAGTTCTGATGAACTTTTAGATCTTGATGAAGAAATATCAAGCCAGTTATTTCTTCAGGAAAATCCAGGAGTGGACTTGAAGAGTTTAATGGAAGAAGAAGCCAGACTTAAATCAGAGAAAGTCACATCTAAATCTGAAGCTTCTGGTAAAAAGACACTTCCAAAAATCAAAGGCATTGCGATAAAAGAAAGGACAAATACTGAAGCAACATTGGCTAAATCACAACCGCAGATAGATCCAAGATCCAAGGGTAAAGAAAAGGTTGGTGAACCTATCAAGGTTTATGTGCCTCCTGAGAATGAAGAAATCACTGATAAAAAGGATGATCTTGCTCTGACTTCAAGAAAAGTTCTTAAAACAACCTCTGACATGGCTCAAGTTGTTCAGAGTCAAGAGACAGAAAGTTCTGATATTCCAAAGAAGCAAGTAACCTCGGACATAGCTCAAGTTAACTTGATATCAGAAGATAGATCAAAGACACTCCTACCAGGATTTACTAAAGCAAAACAGACTCAACCTTTGATGGCTGCTGTAAGTGGTTTTGAAGCAAGAGTAGTTACTGGAAAGGAAGTAAGAGATAAAACTGGATTGGGAAGTGCTGATGAAAGAAGAATACAAAACACTACCAATGATCCAACTTCATTGAGTGAACCAGGTATTGGAGCAACTCCTGAGAGATTGAATCAACTGGAATCTGTACAAATGGTTTACCATACCTACTTGAAAGAACACATCTTGTTGTACTTCATGACAGATGGTAGGGTTTATCATATAAGGCAAAATGCCATTCCATTGAAGTATTTTGAAGAATGGGAGCATGTACTATTCTTACTTCAAGTGGATGATAGATTGACAAGAAGTGCTGCAAACTATTTGAAGGATCAGATTCTGAGACAGAAAAGGCTTTATTCTGTTAAGTCTGACATCACATATGTTCCAAAGTACAGAGATCACAAGGGTGATATAGTTGAAATGAAGCCCAATACTGCTAAGATTATAACTACCTTTCTGGGATACAGGGCTGTGGAATTCAATCTTGAGTCTGCTAAATCTTATTTGATCAGACTGGATCAGGATATAAGAAAAGCAAAGATTAATGATCTCGGGGCTGCAATCTTTTAAATTGGTGAAGATAATGCAGAGCTTAAAGATGCTAAAAGGAGGATGATTGATGAACTTAGATATGCTGAGAGATGTTTGTTGAAGAACTATCTCAGAACAACTCCTGACATCAGAGAGATCAGAAGATGAAGCCAAGTCAAGATCTACAACTGATTAAATTCCGATATTGTACAGACTGAAGCTGTTATCAGAAGTTAAATGTTGGTAAAGCTTTAAGGACTATAAGTTGTAGTTATCTAGTCTAATTCTCATGCATTTGTACTTAATGTTTTTGACATCATCAAATATCTGTTAAACTTGTATATTATGCTAATTTACAAGTTGGGGGAGATAGTTAGATATATTTGATAATGTCATGGTTAATATGATTTATGTTTAGTTTTCAGATCTTACTTAAACAGGATAAATCAGTACTTACTGGAAGTCAGGACTTAAGGATATCAGTACTTATATTATCAGGAGATAATCATTAGAAGATGGATATCAGAACTTAAGTGCTGAAGGACATTCAGATAAGGACAGTAGCTGATTAAAGGAAAGAAGATCAAGATAAACATAAGAAGAGATATGCATGAAGAAGAAATTCTATGAAGAATAGAATACTTGGAAGAAAAGATATCTGATTGATATATTTTAGGAAGCAAAATTATATTCCATATCAATTAGCGATTATCTTGTAACTGTGTAGTATATAAACACAGACATAGGGTTTACACTATAAGTGTTATCATATTTGAGAAGATTATTCATTGTATCCCTAGTAGCTCTCGTGATATTTGTTCATCACTGAGAGGTAACAGTTCCATACTGTAACAGAGTTTATTGTTTCAATAAAGTTTGTTTTCTGTTACTTGAGATATTAAAGTTCGATTTGATTGTACTTTACACTGTATTCACCCCCTCTACAGTGTGTGTGACCTAAAAATTGTTATTTTAGATGAAGAGTTTAAGTGTCAGTTGCATAAATTCCGAGGACAAGTTCTGATGGAAGTTCTGATGATTAAGTTCAGATGAAACCATATCAGTACTTGTGTGAAGAATTACAGGAATAAAACATTCACTTTTCGAGTTAAGGAGCCATGTTCTGATGACTGTTAAGTTCGGATATAAGTCTAAGTTCTAATATTAAATTCTGATTCTTTACTTGACTTATTTGTGGTTAAATCTGAAATAGTCATATTTACAATCAGAATATGTTTGGGTGAGATATAAACAGTCAAAATAATTTGGGTTAGTGGTACTCGTATATGCACAGTAATTTTTACTTGTTTCGTGTGTTCATTAACTCCTGTTTTAAGCTTCTAATGGCTGTCATAATTACTCATCAGTCTAGGGAGACGAGGCTTTACTTCTTTTCGTTTCACATTTCCTGCATCCCTTGGTCTTCCCTTGTCTATATAACTAACTGATAATCCTTTAGTAAAAACCAATTCTTTCTTCTCTCAAACAATGACTCAGTTTGGGTGGTTTTACTGCTATGGCTCAGACAAGGTGACTATTTGGAACAATGGAGTTCCAACTCGTTATCCTATCAACAACATTCCTTCTAATCTCTCCAGAAATCATTAAAAATGATTTGTTGACTGTTCAAAGAGATCTTCATCTCTGTTTTCTTTGTCAGCAGGAGAGAATCATTCGTCTTGCTATTCTTTTTATTGAAGATAGGAAGAAGAATTAATTGCTATCCTCCTGTTTCTCTTCACTGTCAGCTTTGTCAGTCTTTTAGACTAGGACTAAGGCTGTTGATGTTAGGGATTCTAGACTAGGGCAATCTTGTAATTTTTTTCATGTAATTTAAGTTTCATGATATGTATTCGTTTGATATATTAATGAAATTTTACTTTATTGCAAGATTTTGTCTCTGAGTCGTTTCATATTCTGATGACCCTTTACACTCTGATAATAATCAAGTTGTGCTGCTCACGTAGTAGTGTTTATTTGTTTGGCTTATTTTTTGTTATTCTTAAATGGGATTATTTTATCAGAATAATTGTTTAAATGGGATTCCTTGATTAATGGAATTACTTGGTTAGTGGGATGATTTTTCTCCTTGAAAAACTGCATGTGATAAGTAATGATTACTGAATACCCGTGCCCATTAATTATTTTTTACTGCTGCATGCTTGACAGGTGTCCAAAGACGGTTCATATTCGTCTCAACGGTTATCTTTTACCATGTATAAGTAAAAGAGAGAAAAGATTGTAAAATCTTTTATTCACTTTTATACTCTATCTCTCTCTTTTTACTCTTATACTCTCACTATTTTCTGACGATTTATCACACAAGCATTTTCTCGAACACCTTTCAGACACTCAAATTTTTCACTGATTTCTCAATGGCACCTAAAGATATTATCTTCAATGGAGCAAAGTTTGTTCCTAATAACTATGTTGCCACTCTTTCCACGCAAGAAGCTCCTTCAGAACTTTACTTTGTTCAGGACTTCTTAGCTAATAGTGAAATCAGATACGCTTTGACTCAACCATCAAGTTTTTCTGGATCACAAGTGCTGACATTCTGGAGAACAGGGTTTATGTTGATGGTGGTAGGCGTGGATCTCCTAGTATTGTTTTTACAGCAAATGATGAGGATTATGTTGTTACTCCGACAGTGGTTCGCAGGGCTCTCCATTTACCAGAAAATGTTCAATTTAGTGCTGCTGTTGAGGAACCACTTCTTCAGGGAATGATGGCTGATTTGGACTATGAAGAAAGTTTAGCAAAAATGGGTCAACTCAAACATGCACACATGCGTCGAGAATGGAGCTTTTTCTTTGACTGCATCACAAAGGCATTTGCTAACAAATGTACAAATTTTGATGTCATTCCAATCTTGTCTCAACAAATTGGGTATGCTCTTCTCCATCAGTCTCATTTTGATTTTGCTAGAACTATGCTATGCTTAATTGGTGACAGAATGAAAGAGGATAGGAATATTGTCTATTTTGCTAGATTCTATCAATTAATTTATAGTCACTGTACAGAAGAATCTATCTTAGCCAGTGACCTGTTAGAATCCTTTAAGCTAGCCAAAAGGGCTTTTACTGATGTACTAAATGCTGATAATAAAAAGGCAATTTTGAGACCTCTTAGAATTCCCTTAGTTGTCAAAAAAGCCCTGGTAAGTGCTGATGCTGCCAAATACTCTGTAATTTATCCTGATGTACCACAACCTCAACCACAACCACAGCCACAACTTCAACCACAACCATCAGCACCTACTCCTATCCCTCCTCAAACACAAATATCAGAATATGATCATTACCCATCAACACATACTACAGTGTAGCCTTCTTCTGCTAGAGCAACAACATCAAGATCTAAGAAAGTTTCACAGCAAAAAAGAAGGAGGATAATCTTGAGAGATGAATCAGATGATGAGGCACAGGTTCAACCTACAAAACCTATTGTTCCTGTAGCTGAGAAAGTCACTTCTTAGAAAGATCCAGAGACTGAGAGTTCTAGGTCCCTGAAAAGGCCTAGAATAATTAATTCTGATGATGCAGCTCCTATAGTCTCTTCAAAAGCAAAAAGATTTAAAACATTAGAAAAAAGTCCTACAGATTCCAGTAAAGGATTGGAAGCAGCAGCTAAGGAAGGGGGTCAGGAATCTTTGATCTCACAAGACCCTTTTGAAGCTCTCAATTCTCCAAGTGCTGATCCAGACCTTCATGCAACTCATCACTCTCCACTTCATGAGCCAGAAACAACTCATATTCCCACACCTCCAGTATCTCCAGTACATGCTAATAACCAGGGGTCAAGTGATGAAATTGACATCCATAACTTGGCAGTGCCTCAGGTTTTGTATCTGGAAGCTCCACCAACTACACAACTTTCTCAGCACACTCCTCCTGCCACTCCAGTGCTAAATTCTGATGATCTTGGAGATGGATCTCCAATTGCTTCTCATACAGTCATTTTATCAGAAGTTGATGATAGTGAAGATTCTGCCACTTCTGTTGCACTGCCTGCTGCAAACTCTGATGTAGCTGATATTAATGTAGATGTTGATGCAGCTAGTCCTTCTGGACATGCTCCTCTACCACCAGCTTCTAAGGTTGCTTTTATCGAGAAGTTTGTCGAAAGGGCTCCTCCAGTTCCTTGGAGTGAGACTAAAAGAGGGAAAGAGTGGATCAAAGACTAGAATAATTTTGAATTTGTCCCTAATGCAGCTGTTCTTTCTGAACATCTGACAAAGGCTAGTGAGATGTTTTCCAATGATGATTTCAAGACACATCTTAGAGTTACAACACTGAGTACAAGGCACCTTCAAGGTCAACACTCAGCAACTCACGCCCAGCTGGACAAAATTTGAAATAAATTGCAAGAGGATGCGGAGAAGATCAAAGTAGAAAAGCAGAGGTTTTTCAAGCCAAACTTTGACCGTTTAGCAAATATTGAAAAGTCTCTAGACAAGCAGCAAGCTCAAATTTCTGATCTTTTACAAAATCAAGCTGCTTAACAAGTTCAGCTTAGTGAACTTCAAAATTTTTTGGAATTGCTTGTCTCCTTGCTTCTTCCTGATGATGCCAAAAAGGGGGAGAAAGTAATTAAGTCCAAATGCAAGTATACTAAATCACAGAAATAAAAAGATGATGAAAATGAAGATTAGGGAAACCCTGAAAAGGGTGGAGGTCAAAGAAAAAGCAAAGGCTCTCCATTACAGAAAGACAGAACTACAAGTCAAAGGCTAAGTTCTGATGCTGGCAAGAAATCAAGCTCAGGTAAACAAGTTCTAGTCAATCCTGAAGATCTTGATGAAGAGATCTCAAAGAAGCTGTTTCTTAAAGAAAATCTAGGGATGGATCTTGAAATGCTGGAAGAAGAAGAAGCTATACTGAAAGCTACAATTGATAAGTCACAATCTAAGTCTAAAGTTTCTGCAACAGCAAAGAAACCTCCACAGGCTAAAGGCATTATGATTAAAGAAAGAACAAGTGCTGAGGAATCTAAAGCCAAATCACAGGTGCAGTATGATCCAAAGTTTAAGGGCAAAGGTAAAGTTGATGAACCTGTAAGGGTTTACATGCCAACTATGGATGAACAAATAGATGCTGATGAAGATACTGATCTGATTTTGAAGAACAAGAAAGATTCTCAAACAACCTCTGACAGAGCTCAAGTTGTTCAAAGTTAGGAGTTAGTAAATTCAGATGCTACAAGGAAGCAAGCAACCTCTGACACAGCTCAAGTTAGCTTGACATCAGAAGATAAGGGAATAACCTCTGACATTGCTCATGTTAAACCTTCAAATACTCTACCAGGATTCACCCAAGCTAAACAATCTGCTCAAACTCTGAAGAGTACATCAAGAGGTTTTCAGAGTAAATTGCTTTTAGGAAAGGAGGCAAGAGATAAAACTGGTTTGGGAAATGCTGATGAAAGAAGAGTAATCAACACAACTCTAGATCCTACATCTCTCTCTGGAACAGGAATAGGCACAACTCCTGAAAGATTAGATCAATTGGAGTCTATACAGATGGTTTACCATGTTAGATATATTTGATAATGTCATGGCTAATATGATTTATCTTTAGTTTTTAGATCTTACTTAACAGGACAAATCAGTACTTAACTGGGAATCAATACTTATACTGGAAGTCAGGACTTAAGGATATCAGTACTTATATTATCAGGAGATAATCATCAGAAGTTGGATATCAGAACTTTAGTGCTGAAGGACAATAAGATAAGGATAGTAGCTGATTAAAGGAAAGAAGATCGAGATAAACATAAGAAGAGATATGCATGAAGAAGGAGTTCCGTGAAGAATGGAATACTTGGAAGAAAAGATATCTGATTGATATATTTTAGGAAGCAGAATTATATTCCAGATCAATTAGCGATTATCTTGTAATTGTGTAATATATAAACACAGACATAGGGTTTACACTATAAGTGTTATCATATTCGAGAAGATTATTCATTGTAACCCTAGCAGCTCTCGTGATATTTGTTCATCACTGAGAGGTAACAGTTCCATACTGTAACAGAGTTTATTGTTTTAATAAATTTTGTTTTCTGTTACTTAAGATATTAAAGTTCAATTTGATTGTATTTTACAGTGTATTCACCCCCTCTACAGTGTGTGTGACCTAACAAGTGGTATCAGAGCCTATCTGTTAACACACATACAGTTAAAGATCCAAACACAATCATGTCTGACACAGAAACTCCAACTAAGCCTACCAAAACTGAAGAACCTCCATAGACACAAATCCAAAGTCGGTATGAAACCATCAGAGTTCCCATACTGAGACCATCTGAATATGCCATATGGAAGGTGAGGATGACCATGTTTCTGGAAGCTACAGATCCAGAATATCTTGATAGAATCAAGGCAGGGCCTCACAAACCAACCAAGCTCGCTGTTGCAGTTACAGGTGAGGCAGCAAAGCCTGTACCAAAGGAAAAGAGTGATTATACTGCTGAAGATATCGCATCAATTGCTAAGGATGCTAAGGTACGACACTTACTGCATAGTGCCATTGATAATGTAATGTCAAACAGGGTAATTAACTGCAAGACTGCTAAGGAGATATGGGATGCTCTGGAAACAAGGTGTCAGGGAACTGATACAATTAAGAAGAACAGGAAGACAATACTCACTCAAGAGTATGAACACTTTGACTCAAAGGCTAATGAATCATTGACTGATTTATATGATAGATTTGTCAAACTCTTGAATGATCTGTCACTGGTTAATAAGGAGTATGATCTTGAAGATTCAAACCTTAAATTCCTGTTAGCTCTTCCTGAATGTTGGGATTTGAAGGCAACAACAATAAGAGACAATTACAATCTTGATGAAACAACTCTTGATGAAATTTATGGAATGCTTAAGAGTCATGAACTTGAGATGGAACAAAGAAGCAAGAGGAAAGGAGGAAAGTCAAGGACAGTTGCTCTTAAGGCTGAAGAAGAATCCCCCAAGGCAGCTACCTCAAGGAAAGACAAGGGTAAAGCTCTGTTCACAAAGTCTGAAACTGAGTCATCAAGTTCTGAAAGTGATGATGACTCAGATTCTGAAAGCTTGCCTGAGACTGATGCTGATGAGGAGATGATGAAGTTGTGTGCTCTTATGGTGAAAGGGATCACAAAGATTGCATACAGGAAGTTCAGGAAGGGAAAGAAGTTTTCCAGGAAAGGCATAAGTTCTGATAAGAAGAATTTCAGAAGATCTGAAGGCAGAGGAGGAAAGTCTGATAGAGGAGATTATACCAATGTCAAATGCTATAACTCTGGTGAGAAAGGCCACATATCTCCTGATTGCAAGAAGGTAAAGGGTGACAAAGGCAAGGCTCTTGTCACAAAGCATAAAAGCTGGACAGACACCTCAGACTCTAAAAGTGAGGAGAACTATGCGTTGATAGAAAATGCTGATAAAGAAAGTGCTGAGAGCAGTTCTGAAGCTGCTGAAACAAAGGTACCTCAGACTACTTATGCTTTTCATACTGATGATATTAATGAGTTGAGAAGATATCTTAAAACCATGTTTGTTAGCTATAGAGATCAAACTTTAACATGTGAAAGATTAACTTCTAAAAATCTTGCTTTTAAGAAAAGAAATGATTTCTTAGAAAAAGAGTTAGTTATGTTCCATCAAACTCAAGAAGGATAGAGATGATGCTTTTTATGTTAGGGATGAAGTGCTAAAAATGAAAGAATCTCTAAAAACTGAGTTAGAAAAGGAAAGAGAGATAATCAGGACTTGGACTAACTCTGGCAGAACAACTCAAAATTTGCTAAGTAGTGAAAATTGGAAAGAGTGCTTAGGTTATGGAGAGGATAAGAATGATAAAGGAACTGTAGAAATTAAGCCTGTTGTTAAGCAAAAGCCAAAGTTAAAACCTGTTAAGTTTGTAACTATAAAGTCTGATAATGATAAATCAGAAGTTAGAGAGGGATTAACTTCTGACAAACTAAAACAAGAAAAGACAGCTGAAGTAAACATAGGCTTAATGACTAAGAAGCAGCTTAAGCATAAGCTGAAAGATGTTAAGAATATAAACAAGGTAAAATCACCTAGGAAAAATAGGAATGGAAAGGAAGGTGTGAATAAAAGCAATGATTATAAACCTGTTCCTGATGCTCCTAGGAAAACATGTCATAACTGTGGAAGTTCTAACCATCTGGCTTCTTTTTGCAGGAAGAATAAGAACATTAACTCCTTACCTTCAAAATCAGGAGTTAAGAGTCAGTTTGTTAGATATAAACCACAGAATCCTTGTTTTCATTGTGGTAGTTTATGGCATTCCATTTATACTTGTAAGGAATATCATAGCTTGTACTATGATTATTATCAATTAAAACCTTCTTTGAAGAAAGTTTCCATTGTTCCTTCTAGTGTAAATTCTGATTCAAAGTCTGATAGTGTAAGTTCTGATAAGAAAAATGTTAACATAAACTCTGATACTAAATCCGCTGCAAATGTTAACAAACTTGATAAGGCCAAAGGATCCAAGCAAGTCTGGGTCCTTAAAACTAATCATTAGTGGTCTTTGTGATTGCTGGGCAACAGGAAAAATATTCTAGTTCTGGACAGTGGATGTTCAGGACATATGACTGGAAATAAAGCCCTGCTATCAGACTTTGTGGAGAAAGCTGGCCCAAGTGTTTCTTATGGAGATGGCAACATTGGAAAAACATTGGGATATGACAATATCAATCTTGGGAATGTCATCATTAAAGAAGTAGCTCTGGTCTCAGGACTTAAACACAATCTGCTGAGTATAAGTCAAATCTGTGACAGAGGTTATCATGTTGATTTCTTTGAAGAACACTGTGAAGTTGTGAGTAAATCTAAAGGCAAAGTTGTTCTAAAAGGATACAGGCGTGGTAACATTTATAAAGCTAAGCTTTCAACAAGTACTGATGGTTCTGCAATCTGTCTGATGAGTAGAGCATCAATTGAAGAAAGCTGGAATTGGCACAAAAAACTCTCTCATTTAAATTTCAACAATATAAATGAGCTGGTCAAGAAAGATCTTGTGAGAGGACTGCCAAAGTCAGTATTTGCTCCTGATGGCCTTTGTGATTCTTTTCAGAAGGCCAAACAAAGAAAATCTTCATTCAAGAGCAAGACTGAATCTTCAATTCTTGAGCCTTATCATCTACTACATGTTGATCTATTTGGTCCAGTAAATGTCATGTCTATTGCAAAGAAGAAATATGCATTGGTCATAGTGGATGAGTTCACTAGATACACATGGGTGTATTTCTTGAACATAAAAAGTGAAATTGCATCTATCTTAATTGATCATGTCAAACATCTTGATAAATTGGTCAAAGATTCTGTGAAAACAATAAGGAGTGATAATGGCACTGAGTTCAAGAATTTGATAATGGAAGAGTTCTGCAAAAACCATGGAATTAAGCAGGAATTTTCTGCTCCTGAAACTCCACAGCAAAATGGAGTTGTTGAAAGGAAGAATAGAACTCTCATTGAAGCTGCACATACAATGCTTGAAGAAGCAAAGCTTCCAACCTATTTCTGGGCTGAAGCTGTGCAGACTGCTTGTTTTACTCAAAATGCAACACTCATTAACAAGAAAGGAAAAACACCATATGAGATGGTGAAGAAAAAGAAGCCAAATCTGAAGTACTTTCATGTATTTGGATGCAAGTGTTTTGTTCTCAAGACTCATCCTGAATAGCTATCCAAGTTTGATCTAAAAGCTGATGAAGGAATTTTTGTTGGATATCCACTTTCCACAAAAGCCTTCAGAGTCTATAATTTGAGAACAAAAGTGGTCATGGAATCTATTAATGTCTCTCTTGATGACAAGAAGATTACTGGTCTTGAAGATTTTATTGATCATGATCAGCTGAGATTTGAAAATGAAGACTCAAATTCTGATACTGAAAATACTGACAGTCTAAGTCCTGATACTATATACTCTGATGGATTAAACTCTGATGTTATTGAAACTATGGTGACTACACCAAAGGAAGATGCACCTATGCAGGGGGAGCATACTCAAGATCATACCACATCTCAAGAAACATCAGAACATACATCTGGCTCTTCAAGTTCTGATTCGTCAAGTTCTGATTCGTCAAGTTCTGATAAGCCAAGTTCTGATAGTGCTGAAAATCTAAATTCTGAAGAATCCAACTCAGAGAACATAGTTTCAGGGGGAGCATCAGAAAATGAAAATGAAGACAGCATGGATCATGGGGGAGCATTCAGTTCTAGAGAAAACCTTCCATCTGCAAGAAAGTGGACAAAATCACATACACCTGATTTGATAATTGGAAATCCTGATGCAGGTGTCAGAACTAGAACAGGTACTTCAAACGAATGTCTTTACAATTCTTTTCTCTCTCAGACTGAGCCAAAAAAAGTGGAAGAAGCTCTTCAAGATGCTGATTGGGTGCAAGCAATGCAGGAAGAGTTAAATGAATTTGAAAGAAACAAAATCTGGACCCTAGTGCCAAGACCAAAGAATAGATCTATTGTTGGTACAAAGTGGGTATTCAGAAACAAAACTGACAGTGATGGCATAATTACAAGGAATAAGGCAAGGCTGGTTGCAAAAGGATATTCTCAACAGGAGGGAATTGATTATGATGAAACATTTGCACTAGTTGCTAGGTTAGAAGCCATAAGGATATTTTTGGCTTATGCTGCTCACAAAAAGTTTACTGTCTTTCAAATGGATTTGAAAAGTGCTTTTCTCAATGGAGAATTAGAGGAGGAAGTATATGTTGAACAACCTCCAGGCTTTGTAGATTCCAAACATCCAGATTATGTATACAGGCTTGATAAAGCACTTTATGAACTTAAGCAAGCTCCTAGAGTATGGTATGAGACTTTAGCTCAGTTTCTTTTGGAAAGTGGATTCAACAGAGGAACAATAGACAAAACACTGTTCTACCTCAACCATGGAAATGACTACTTCTGGTCCAGATTTATGTTGATGATATCATTTTTGGGTCTACAAATGACATACTTTGCAAGAAGTTTGCCAAACTGATGCAGTCAAGGTATCAGATGAGTATGATGGGGGTACTTAGCTATTTCTGGGCCTTCAAGTCAAGTAGAATGAAGAAGGCACTTTTATTTGTCAAACTAAGTACACCAGAAACTTGCTGAAGAAATTTGGAATGCAAGATTGTTCAAGTGCATCCCCTCTCATGGCCACTGTAACAAAACTGGATAAGGATATTGGTAAATCAGTAGATGTTACTGATTACAGAGGTATGATTGGCTCTCTACTCTATCTAACTGCTAATAGACCTGATATCATGTATGCTACCTGTCTTTGTGCAAGATTTCAAGCAGATCCAAGAGAACCTCACTTAACAGCTGTGAAAAGAATTTTCAAGTATCTTAAAGGAACAGCTGATCTGGGATTGTGGTATCCTAGAGAATCATATTTTAAACTAATAGGTTACTCAGATGCAGATTTTGCAGGTTGCAAAATTGACAGGAAAAGCACAAGTGGAAGCTGCCAATTTCTTGGAGGCAGATTGGTTTCTTGGTTCAGCAAGAAACAAAAGTCAATTTCCACATCAACTACAGAAGCAGAGTATATTGCTGCAGGAAGCTGTTGTGCACAGATTCTTTTGATGAAGAATCAATTGCTGGATTATGGGTTAACATATTTCAAAATCCCTATTTACTGTGATAATCAAAGTGCTATTGCTATGACAGGTAATCCAGTTGAACACTCTATGACAAAGCACATCAGCATCAGGTATCACTTAATCAGGGAACATGTGGATGAAGGTACAGTGGAATTGCACTTTGTTCCAACAGATCAACAACTAGAAGATATCTTCACAAAACCATTGTGTGAAGCCACTTTTACAAGATTGGTAAATGAACTTGGAATGGTTTCAGGTTCTTTCTCTAAATCTGCTTAGTTTTGTTCTGTTATATTAGACTTTATGATCAGTATTTACAGAATTTAATATCTTTGTGTATTCTGTGCTTAATTGACAAATGTGTTTAAGTACTGACTGTTGTCTGATATATGTTTCTAAACTCTGATAAGTGATATGTCTGTTTAAGTAACTATTCAATCCTATGAGGATAACTGTGCTAGATGCTGACCTAGTAGTCTTCAATAAACAAAGGATCCCATATAAGAAGTAATTATTTCTGTGGAA
The DNA here is from genome assembly GCF_009905375.1 of Apium graveolens. Lineage (NCBI taxonomy): Eukaryota > Viridiplantae > Streptophyta > Magnoliopsida > Apiales > Apiaceae > Apium > Apium graveolens. Next base: position 107,542,265 of record NC_133653.1, on the reverse strand, counting down.
ATCTATTGACACAAGCAAATTCTGATAATTGAGCTTAGTTGAGTTTACTTTGTCTATCTTATTACTAAGTCACAAATTAGAATAATGCTACTCATATGTTAAGTTCTGATACTAGTAAATCTGCTGAATGCACTAAGTGCTGATAAACCTCACTTATCAAAAGAAAAAGCAAAAGGATCAAAGAATAAAATCAGGTACTCCTTTGAGATCTAGAGTAAAAATATGGAAGGGACGACCCAAGTGCATTGCTGGTATTAAGTAATATGCATTAGAAAAGTAACTAAAATATTTTCTTGGTGACTTTTCACACTCTATGATTACTGGAGAAATACTCTGATAATAGCATAAATTCTGATAAGCAGTCGTGACTCACTTACACTGAGAAGCCACTGTGAAATGGACTTTAAAAAGATGCATAAAATTAGCATAAAATAGTTGAGGTGGACTCAAGCATGAACTCATTCATCAGTAGGTTTCAGGATAATGACAGCTCTTTAGCAAAGTTTTAGTTATGCCTTATGTCTAAGATGTACTGAAGTGAATCAGACTTTACACTTTGTATGATATTTAGCTTAATGCACACACTAATCACTCCATATGAATGATAAAAATTACTGTGGTGATCTATGTTGTTTTAGATGAACAGTCATTGTGTTTCATTGCACAAATTCTGAGGACAAGTTCTGATTACATATTCTGATGATTAAGTTCTGAAGAATATAAATCAGAATTTGTGTGAGGACTTCCTAAGATAGGCATTCCTTTTTCGAGTTAAGAAATTATGTTTTGATGAATGTTAAGTTCTTATATAAGTCTAAGTTCTGATATTACAGTCTAATTCTTTACTTGACTTATCTGTGGATAAAATTTAATAACAGTCTCGGTTCAAACTAAAATATGTGAAGTGGAAGATTAATAGTCACTATGGTTAGGGTTAGTGATATTCGTACTTGAACAGTCAACTTTTACTTGCTTCTTGTGCGCATTAAACCATGTTTTCTCTTTCCAATGAATGTTTTTCTTTTTCCAAGTCCGGGGAGACGAGGTAGAATTAATTCTACCTGTCAACATTACATTTCTTTGCGTCTCCTGGCATTCTCCTTCCTATATAAGCAACCACTTCACATCAGCCTTCCCATTAAATCTTTTCTCACAAACTTACCTTCATACTTTTTCTATCAAAAACACCATGGTCAGATACAACATGTTTTTGAACTACGAAACCTTCAATATGGAGCTAAGCTATGCCGATTGGCGGCAGGAATGGCATGTCACTGCCATTCCTGATGAGATATGGGACTCTGTCCCACAGGAGGTACTCACCCACCTTCTGTTCTTCTATATGGATTACCATCGCCATCTGGAGCGATTGGAGGAGGAAAGGCTGGAAGCTCTCCGCCAGCAAGAGCGAATCATTCGACTCGCCATTCTGTTTGTCGAGAGTAGGAAGAAGAAATGATTTATTTTCTTCTTCCTGTTTTTCTTCATCATCAGCCTTGCCCTACTTCTTGAGCTAGGACTAAGGCTGTTGATGTTAGGTTTAGCAGCTTAGGGAAATCTTGTATAAATTCTAATGTACTTTCAATTTCATGAATGTATTCTCTTGATCTATTAATGAAATTTGTTTTTGTTTCAAGATTTTGTCTCTGAGATATTTTGTAATGCATTGATAAATCTTGATAAATATTCATATTCTGATGACCATATAAATTCTAAGTTCTGATTTTACTTTATCAGTACTTACTCATCTAATTTATTTTGGTCATTTTCACTTGATTTATTTTCAGAATATTAATGTTGCAGTGAAAAATAATTAAATAAGTGGGAACGGTTTCAATTTTGAATTAAAACTGTTTCACCTTGATTAATGGAATATCTGGGTAAGTGGAACGGTTTTTCCTTGAAAAACTGCAAGTGGGTAAATAATGATTACTGTTTTCTCGAGCCCAGTAACTATCCGTTATTACTGCATGTCTGATAGGTGTCCAACGGTTACATTTTTTTTTTAAAAAGGTATATAAGTAAGACAGAGAGAAGATTTTTTAATCTTTTATTTCCTTTCATACTTTTTCTCTACTTGCTTTTACTTTCTTTCTTCTTCTCACGTTGGTTTTTCATACAAACATTTTCTCAAACACCTAACATGCACTCTTAAATCTCAATTTTTCACATGGCACCTAAGGATTTAATCATTGATGGAGCTAAGTTTGTTCCAAATAACTATGCTGCAATTCTTGATCATGCTGAAGCTCCATCTGAATTGCATTTTGTGCAAGATCTTCTTGCACATAGTGAGATTGGGTATGCATTGACCCAGCCTTCAGTCTTTTCGAGCCAACAATTTCTGACATTTTGGCGGACTGGGCACTTTGATAATGGTGGTACACATGGCACTCCCAGTATTGTTTTCGAAGTGGGTGATTCTTCATATGCAATCACTCCTGGTACAATACGCAAGGCTCTACATCTCCCAGAAGGATGTACCTTTTCAATTCCAGAGGAATCAGCTCTTCAGGATTTAATGGCCCATTTAGGGTATGAACAGAGTTTGGCAAAGCTTGGGCAGTTGAAACGGGCTCATATCAGAAGAGAATGGAGCTTCTTCTTCGACTGCATCACTAAAGCTTTTGGGAACAAGTGTTCGAATTTTGATGCTATCCTAATTCTGAATCAGAACATCGGGTATGCTATTATAAACCAAACTCATTTTGATTTTGCAACTGCTATAATTGGTTTTATTGGGGATAGGATGACAGAGGATAGGAATGTTGTTTACTTTGCTAGATTCTGTCAACTTATATATACTTTTTGTACTGATGAACCTCAATTAGTCAGTTCCTCAACTCCACCTTTTAAGGTTGCAAAACGTTACTTTAATGACCTGATAAATGCTGACACTAAGAAATCAGTGGTTAGACCTTTACAGATTCCTCAATCTGTAAAAGAGATCTTAGTAAATGCTGATCCTGTTACTTATAAATCTGTTTATTCTGATGTCCAACCAACAACAACCTCCCAAACACCACAACAACCATCAGCACCTACCACCCATTCTATTCAACCAACCCTCAGGCAATATATCAAATCCTATCTCTCCACTTCACAGACAGTTCAACCCTCAACCTCAGTACCTATTGTGAAGCCTTCATCTTCCAAGCCAAAGAGGACAAAGACTGTTCCTCAAACACCTCAAAAGAGAAGGAGGATTGCCTTGAGAGATGAATCTGATACTGAGGACCAGGTTCCTTCTTCAGAACCTGTTATTGATGAAGCTGAGAAAGAGACTTCTCAGAAGGATTCTGGAATTGGGGGATCTAGGCTTCTCAAGAGGCTTAGAAGAATGACAGTTCCTGAAACTCCCAAGGAATCCAAATCTACAAAGAGATACAAGAAACAGAGGGCAAATAGGCCAGTTTCAGATGATGAAGAGGAAGCAGTTAAGGAAGAGGATCAGGAATCTCTGATCTCACAAGAAAAGGAATTTGCTAAAGTCACTTCTTCTCAATCAACTCCATCTCAGGAAGCTGTTTCTGAAAAGGCCAACACACCATCTGTATCTCCTGTTGATCCAGGCACAAGTGCTGATATTGATGTTCAAAACTTGGTTGTGCCTGAAGTAATTTTCCTAGAAGCTCCAACAACAAATAATCTATCAACAACACCTGTTACTGATGCTGTTCAAACTCCAGAGTTATCTACTACACCTTCTCTGCATCTAAATGCTGATGATCAGAATATAGGTGAGCATCAGGATATGGCTGTTGATCAGACCTTTAAACCAGATCAGCAATTAGAGGATGTTGAAGCCTCCATTGCTACTCACACTGTTGTCTTATTCGAAGATACTGATTCTGTAAGTTCTGATGTTACAAATGCTGGAGATACTGGTGATGTTGCTCCAAATGCAGATGCTGATGCAGCAGGTCCTTCAAGACATGCTCCTTAACAAACTATTCTTAAGTCTGAACTTGTTAAGAAGTTTGTTACCAGAGAAGCACCAGTGCCTTGGAGTGAAACTCCTGCAGGACAGGAGTGGACTAAGGAGTGGAACTCAGTTTCCTGTGTTCCAACTGAAAAGCATCTTGCTGAGCACTTGACTAAAGCTGATGAAATGTTAAATTCTGATGATTTCAAAACCCAGCTTAGAGTCACTGCATTGAGTACTAAACATCTACAAAGTCTTCATTCAACTACTTATGCAGAGCTACACAAGATTCAGGAAGAATTCATCAAACAGGAACAAATTCAAAAGATTGATAAGAAAAAGTTCTTCCAACCTACCTTTGACAGGATTGCTTATATTGAGAAGACTCAAGAGAAACAACAAGCTCAGATTAATGATATTCTGACAAATCAAGCTTCTCAGCAATCTCAACTTACTGAAATCCAAGCCTCAGTGGAATTGCTTGTCTCTCTTCTACTTCCTGCTGATGCCAAAAAGGGGGAGAAAGTAATTAAGTCCAAATGCAAGACTGACAAGACACTAAAAGGGAAGGATAATGAAAAGGATGATCAATGACGCTCTGGAATGGGTAGAGGTCATAGTCAAGGTAGAGGTTTCACATCAAGAAAAGCTGAAATCACAAGTCACAGGACAAGTTCTGATACTGGGAAAATAATAAGTCCTGCTACTGGTAAAAGGATAAGTTCTGATGAACTTTTAGATCTTGATGAGGAAATATCAAGATAGTTATTTCTTCAGGAAAATCCAGGAATGGACTTGGAGAGTTTAATGGAGGAAGAAGCCAGACTTAAATCAGAGAAAGTCACATCTAAATCTGAAGCTTCTGGTAAAAAGCCACTTCTAAAACTCAAAGGCATTGTGATAAAAGAAAGGACAAATGCTGAAGCAACATTGGCTAAATCACAACCGCAGATAGATCCAAGATCCAAGGGTAAAGAAAAGGTTGGTGAACCTATCAAGGTTTATGTGCCTCCTGAGGATGAAGAAATTACTGATGAAAAGGATGATCTTGCTCTGACTTCAAGAAAAGTTCTTAAAACAACCTCTGACATGGCTCAAGTTGTTCAGAGTCAAGATAAAGTAAGTTCTGATATTTCAAAGAAGCAAGTAACCTCTGACACAGCTCAAGTTAACTTGATATCAGAAGTTAGACCAAAGACACTCCTACCAGGATTCACTAAAGCAAAATAGACTCAACCTTTGAAGACTGCTGCAAGTGGTTTTGAAGCAAGAGTAGTTACCTGGAAAGGAAACAAGAGATAAAACTGGATTGGGAAGTGCTGATGAAAGAAGAATACAGAACACTACCAATGATCCAACTTCCTTGAGTGAACCAGGTATTAGAGCAACTCCTGAGAGATTGAATCAACTAGAATCTGTACAAATGGTTTACCATACCTACTTGAAAGAACACATCTTGTTGTACTTCATGACAGATGGTAGGGTTTATCATATAAGGCAAAATGCCATTTCATTGAAGTATTTTGAAGAACTGGAGCATGTACTATTCTTACTTCAAGTGGATGATAGATTGACAGGAACTGTTGCAAACTATTTGAAGGATCAGATTCAGAGACAGAAAAGGCTTTATTCTGTTAAGTCTGACAACACATATATTCCAAAGTACAGAGATCACAAGGATGATATAGTTGAAATGAAGCCCAACAATGCTAAAATTATAACTACCTTTCTAGGTTACAGGGCTGTGGAATTCAATATTGAGTCTGATAAAGCTTATTTGATCAGACTGGATCAGGATATAAGAAAAGCAAAGATTAATGATCTCAGGGCTGCAATCTTTTAAATTGGTGAAGATACTGCAGAGCTTAAAGATGCTAAAAGGAGGATGATTGATGAACTTAGATATGCTGAGAGATGTTTGTTGAAGAACTATCTCAGAACAACTCCTGACATCAGAGAGATCAAAAGATGAAGCCAAGTCGAAGATCTACAACTGCTTAAATTCTGATATTTGTACAAACTGAAGTTGTTATCAGAAGTTAAATATTGGTAAAGCTTTAAGGACTGTAAGTTGTAGCTATCTAGTCTAATTCTCATGCATTTGTACTTAATGTTTTTGACATCATCAAATATCTGTTAAACTTGTATATTATGTTAATTTACAAGTTGGGGGAGATTGTTAGATATATTTGATAATGTCATGGATAATATGATTTATGTTTAGTTTTCAGATCTTACTTAACAGGACAAATCAGTACTTAACTGGGAATCAGTACTTATACTGGAAGTCAGGACTTAAGGATATCAGTACTTATATTATCAGGAGATAATCATCAGAAGTTGGATATCAGAACTTAAGTGCTGAAGGACAATCAGATAAGGATAGTAGCTGATTAAAGGAAAGAAGATTGAGATAAACATAAGAAGAGATATGCATGAAGAAGGAGTTCCGTGAAGAATGGAATACTTGGAAGAAAAGATATCTGATTGATATATTTTAGGAAGCAGAATTATATTCCATATCAATTAGCGATTATCTTGTAACTGTGTAATATATAAACACAGGCATAGGGTTTACACTATAAGTGTTATCATATTCGAGAAGATTATTCATTGTAACCCTAGCAGCTCTCGTGATATTTGTTCATCACTGAGAGGTAACAGTTCCATACTGTAATAGAGTTTATTATTTCAATAAAGTTTGTTTTCTGTTACTTAAGATATTAAAGTTCGATTTGATTGTATTTTACACTGTATTCACCCCCTCTATAGTGTGTGTGACCTAACATACCACTCTGCACTGAAAGAACAAGTTATGTTTTATTTCATGATAGATGGGAGGGTATTCTAGATTAGGTAGGATGCTATTAACTTAAAGTACTATGAAGAATTGGAACATTTGCTATATTTTCTTCATGTAAAGAACAAGTATACGGATAATACTGCCAAATTCTTAAGGTCTAATATTGAGAGACAGAAGAAACTTTACAGGATAAAGTCTGACAGCTCATACTATCCTAAGTACATAGCTCATGATGGAAAAATTGTTGAAATGAGGCCTAACACTGTAAAGATTATTACTACCTTTCTGGGTTATAGGGCTGTTGAATTCAACATAGAATCAGACAAAGCCTATTATATCAGACTTAATGAGGATATAAGAAAGACAAAGATCAATGATCTCAGAGCTGCTATCTTTCAGATAAGTGAAGATACAGCTGAGCTAAAAGAAGCCAAAAGGAGGATGTTGAATGAACTTGCATATGCTGAGAGATGTATTTTGAAGAATTATCTCAGGACAACTCCTGATATTAAAGAGATCACATAATGAACCCAAGTCAGGGACTGCAACGGCTAAATTCTGAAGAACATACAGGCTAAAGCTGATATCAGACTTTAAGGATGGTAAAAGCTACAAGTACTTTAAGTTGTAGTTTCTTAGTCAAATTCTCATGTGCATTTGTACTTAATGTTTTTGACATCATCAAATATATATTGAACTTGTATATTATGCTAATTTACAAGTTGGGGGAGATTGTTAGATATATTTGAGATGTCATGTCTAATGTGTTTCATGTTTAGTTTTCAGATCTTAAAAAACAGGAAATATCAGTACTTACTGAAATCAGCACTTACTGGAAGTCAGAACTTAAGGATATCAGTACTTAAATTATCAGGAGATAATTATCAGAAGATGGATATTAGAACTTAAGTGCGGGAGGACGAACAGTTAAGGAAAGGCTGATTGAAAGGAAATAAGATTAAGACTAAATAAAGAAGAGATATGCATGGAGAAGATCTCTATGGAAAATAGAAGACTTGGAAAAGAAGATATCTAATTGATATATTTTAGGATACATAATTATATTCAATATCAATTGGAGATTATCTTGTAACTGTGTAGTATATAAACACAGACATAGGGTTTACACTATATTTGTTATTATAATCAAAGTTATTATTTCTTGTAACCCTAGCAGCTCTCGTGATAAATTGTTCATCACTGAGAGAGGACAGTTCCATATTGTAACGGAGTTTATTGTGTTAAATAAAATCTGTTTTCTGTATTCTTATATTCGATTTGATTATGATAAGCACTGTATTCAACCCCCTTCTACAGTGTGTGTGACCTAACAAGGAAATATTTGCAGATTATATGTCAGTGTAGGACTTTACTTATTGTAACAATCAATAGATGGATATGTTATAGGATTCTTTATTATATTGTAATATGATTCCTTATTGATTGTGTAATTATGTAGTATATAAGCATATATTAAGTTTACAATTGATGAGTTAAGAATTGATATATTATTCATATAACCCATCAGCTCTCAAGTATCACTGTTCATATTTTGAGAGAGTATTGTAATCAGTTTTTTATTCATCAATAATAAAAACTGTTGATATGATTTTATCTGTTATTTACATTTGATTATTTAACTATATTCACCCCCTCTACAGTTAATTTAAGGCCTAACATTTTCCTCTGCCAAGCTAATTTTGATACACTTTCCATATAAATTTCCATCAAGAAAGTAAGAAAAATATTAGGGGTATAAAATTAATATTCAAAAATAGTTATAAAATTTTACATGTCAGAATTTTTATTTGCTAAATAAAAATGAACTCTGCATTTATAATAATAGCACCAATTAAATTATTTAATACACTACCCCATATATGGTCTTTGCCAACACTTCACAAAAGTGTAAAAAATCATGAATATTATTGTTATAAGCCCATATTTGGTTTAAGGCAACACTTTGTTTAGATTTGGGGATGTTGGATATAGTGGTGTAGCCTTACGTGACTAAGCTAACACTTTTGTCAATATAAGGCAACATAGTGTAATATGTTGGTTTAATCGTCTATGGCAACACCTAAACGGCTACACCAACATCAATTTTGATGTTGAATAGACCATATTAAATGTCATTTTTTCCTATGGCAACATTGGTTAATCTAACACTTAATTATTTTGCCAACACCATTTTAGCTTTATTCTAACATTTTTTTATTAAATACTTTCAAAAATGGGCAACATCTTTTTCCTTATTGCAACATTTATTTATTAAACACTCTTACATTTTTGACAACATTTTTTTTCCTTATGGCAACATTTGTTTATAAAATATTTTCAGAAATAATGGCAATATTATTTTTTATTTTTGTGATATTTTTGTATTAAACACTTCTATTATGTTAACAACATAGGATCCTAATCATAATTTAAAATAACATTCAAAATTTAAAAATTTACCAAAAATAAGAGTAAAAGGTTTTACTTGACATATATACCAAATTAGTACTAGAAAGTTATAATCGCAAAATACATACTAGTCAAATTTTTGAATATAGTACTCGTAACCATCATCATAATTAAGTGCCACTAAGTACCATAATCTTGCAGTTCAAAAGATAAGACAAATATTGAGCACTCCACATCAAGTGGAAACATTGTCATTTGAACGATCGATTGATGACCCAATAGTTAGCTCATCAATATTGACATTTAATTATGGATTCTTTTCTGCAAATTTAGCCATCATCAATTTCACGTTCTCACACACCTTTTGGTTAATTTTCTCCTCCATCTCATCTGCCAGCTGTTCATGAATTTTTGCTGTTAAATCTACCAACATCTGATCTGAAGAACTGCATATAGGAGATGGTGCAAATTTTCCCTTTGAACTTCTCTTCCCACTCAGCGTCCCAACTAGAAATGAGGAGCTGTGTTGCTTGCCACAAAGAACAATTTTGTTAGCATCCTCAACATTTCCTCCTTCTTCCAGAACTCTAGAAATGTTGGACCGTAATTGAAACATATGAAACAAATAAATAAAATATGCATTATAAATAAACCCTTTAAATTAAAAAAACCCATTAAAATCAATACTTACTAATTTTTCTTTAATCTCTGTGGTAGGTAATACGTACTCATGCTCTGGATCTCGTTTACGCGTTTTAAGATAAATATCAGCATCTGATACTAGTGGCAGGGGGTTCTCAGTATTAGGTTCCTCGAGATTAACAGGTGCCGGTGGCTTCTCAGTCACCTTGCAAAAATATAAGAACAAATCAAATAAACATGTTCTAATTATTTATAGAGTTAAAAACGCTTTGAAACCCCCAACTTCTCAGCAAATGAATTATGATATACATACTTTCAAAAAAGTAATTTGCATCCCCTAACTTTGAAAAAGCACATCAAAATGCAACCCTTCATCTTTAGTCATTAGTTCACACCATTAAATTTATATATTACAAGGATATTACTATCATTAAACAAAAAAAATATAACAAAAAAGATATAAAAATATAACAATACTAGTGTATCCTAATGACCTTAGATTAATTCCTCCTTCGTTACTTGTACTTCAGAAATAGTCATTATTCCAGTGGTAGATTATGTCAAAATTATTTCTACTGTCATTCATTCAGTAGATAATGTTATTTTCTACTTTTTTGTTATATTTTTATTGTTTGATGATAATAATACCCTTTAAAAATATATTTTTAATGTTATCAATTAACGACAAAGGGTCATGCGTTGTATTTTGACACGGTTTTTTGAAGTTAGGGGAGGCAAAATGACTTTTTGAAATGCATATATTTTTTGTATGAAGTTACTTGAGACAAGAACAGTATGCATACCAATTTGTACCGAACTTGAGCGAAACTCTTAGGCCCCGCGGTATGTATTTCTGTTAAACGACTTCGAGATTCTGCATTTCTTTTTTGTAGTGGCCTATAACCAAGCATACGAAAATAGTAAAATGCATATATTGAACAAATTATACGTTACACTAATATATTGGAATTTTAAAGTTACCTGAACTTTTTCATCTCCCCGGTACTCTAAAAGAACCTTGAAATCATCAAGTGGTATCTCCCTAGGCCTATTCTGCAACCTCTCTTCATCAGTTTTTTAGGCATGATACTGATTTTTCTTAATTTATGCTTTAAAACCCTGAATTGATCTTGCATCATCATCATTACCTAGTCTCTACCCTCCTCAGCAATAATGTACTTGTCCTTGGATCAATTACATGCTAAGTAAACCATCTTATATAAATATATATTAAACAATGTAATAAACATGTGTTCATGAGATTATCATTGTTTTACCTTTAAATACTGTCACAAAATTTCTTTTTGAGGAACTTCATGCCAACTAACATATGTAAGCGATACAAAATCTCTTACCGTTGTCCCTAAAAAATTACTGAGTTGAGATACCAGGTTATCCTCTGATATAGGTTGGCCGAGATTGTTGAGTACAACCTCTATTTTCTCAGTTCTTGTGTGAACATGCTTTATTTTGGACCTTCCTCCGGTGTTTCTTTTTCGGGTGCGGAAGGTGTATCTATCCAATAAACCAAATATCCTTAGGTTGTAGTTACTATATATTTTATAATTTTAGTTACTATATATTTTATAATTTTAATAGACATTTGTAAATATGAAACAATACCAAAATTCAGAACGTCATGAATAAAAAAAACAAGCAGAGAGGCCTTACAAGATATAAATCAAACATAAACATGTGTACAAAATAAATTATTGAAACCAAAATTAAACAAGCATAGAGGCCTTACAAGATAAAAATCAAACATAAACATGTGATATAGTTAAACAAGCAGCTCTACATTACAAGTCTTTTAAATGGGCCGATTTTTGTACAAAATATATTAATGAAATCAAAATCAAATAAAAAATAATAGAAATAGATTTAATATATGTGTCTAGTAGCACTTGAGCAAAGGACCTATAATGCAGTACAAAAACAAGTGACTGGCTAGAAGATGAGAGGTATTATGCCCGTTTTCATTTTAGTAAAGTATAATGTCAATAATTGGTCTATCTATAGACATAAGAAACTAATGTATGGTCCTGACTCTTAACAAGTACACGTTATTTTCTGAACTAACATGCCATGTGTGCGATTTTCATTAGGAAAATGCTATAAATATCCTATAAATTCGAAATGGAAAATTACCAGATTGTGCCATCAATTTAATATTTTGAGTTGCGACTCTGATTGCAAAATCTCAGTTTGAGCCTTTAATTTTTGATGATTCTGCATCTCCACGTATGATTTTATTATACCAACATCTTTATTCTTTAACAATTGTAGCTTTTCAATAGTGGGAACCTTCGATGTCTCTGTTGCTTATAAAATAAAAATCAATAATAAGCACCTAAAATAATAATATATAGTACCATTTTGAAATCAGAGACATGGTATCAACCTCAAACTCAACTTCGGTTGGTTCCTTGGCACATTCAACTACAGTTGTATTAGCTTGAGAACGAGTTCTTGGGCGAGTACCAACATCAACTCTCTTAACCTTTTTTGTTTTTTTTTAAAATAATAGTAAATATGTTAATAGTTATCAGTAGGAATAATTTAATTCATTTATATATTTTTGAATTGAATTAATTATGTAAACAAATGGAACACGAATGTACCTTTGATGTAACCATATTCTCTTCATCGCTACTTTCTCGTTCTACATCGTAGTCTGGACAGTAGTTGTTACTTTCATTTGTTGTTACCTTTCTTTTGTCTTTCTTTTTTTGAAATTAATCAGTTAACATCCTCATAAAACCTAATTCCTCATCCTTCTTTTTAACTTCAGCAGCGCTCTTATTTCTTGCCATTTCATTAGCACTAGGTCCTTGAGCTTTAATAGACTCCTCCTTGAGTGACTGCTCTTCCTCAACTGATTGTTCATCCTCAGACATATTTTCATCACCGCCATTTTGATGAAATAAACTTATATAATCTCTTAATTCTAGCAATTCAGCTTCGTCAGTACTCTCTTCATCAACTGGAACTTTCAAAGATGCCTCTGTTGGAACTTTCAAAGATGCCTCTGTTGAAACTTTCATAGATGTACGCTTCAAATATGTAACATTCTCTACAACACTTATTGTAATAACCCCAATTTTTGGGAAATTTTTGAAACCCTTATGAATAGTGTTTTTGCTGAATGAGAAAAAATTTCATGCCACACTATGTAGGGGTTCTGTTATTGATCTTATGGGATATTATTAGTACTCTATGTGGTATATAAGTGTATGTAAAGATCGTCAGAATCCAATTCCGAACACTTTGATTTTTCCCGGAAATCCAATAGATACGGAAAGAATTGAGTATAAGGTAACAGGATAAAAAGGATTTAAATTAAAGGATTATAAGAGAGGATCATAAAAGGAATACAATATATTGAGAAAGGTTAAGGGAACCTAAGTAATAAGATCCCGGGTATGATCCCTCAAACGATAAACGAAAACGAAAGTTAAGCGAACCGTATAACAGATCAGCGGTCATTAGGCAAACAATTAGAAAGTTAATCAAAGGGATTAGAGAGGATGATGTCACCCAACCAATGAGAAGAGGACAAGGAGGGGAGGATGACATCATGAGGATGACACAAGCATGACATGGGAAGGAAGGAGATGTGGTGACTTTTTAACCACACAAACTCAAGGGCAACAAGGTAATTAACTAAAAACAACACAAAAATCAACTAACCAAGCAAACATTTCATTTTTCATCAAACAAAACACAAAAATCTCTTTCTTCCCAAGCTAGCTCTCGACCCATTTCTTAAAAATTGAAGATCCAAGCTCCACCACTTACTATTTAGCAAGGTAATTATCTAAGCTTCCCCATGGATAGTTACATACTCCCTATAAGTTTAAGCTTCTAATTCCAAGCCAATCTTTTTCTATAAATCATGAAAGAAGATGGTGAATAGTGTTTTTCAAGAACTAAAATTTGTGTTCTTGAAGTTTTGTTTAGATTAAGCTTGGATAAGGACTTTAAGGGTGATTCCAAGCCATTCTCTTGATTCTCCACTCTCCAAGGAAGGTATAAACTACAAACCCTAGCTTTAGTTTTGAGTAATTAGGATTGAATGTGTTTGATATAGCATATGTGAAGCATGATGCTTGATTGGTTGAAGTTTGGTTGAGTTTGTAGAGATTAGTTGGTTTTGTTGCATTGTTGGAGTTGTAAATCTTGGTAATTAGTTAAAGAACCTAAGTAAAGCTTTTAGTTCATGTGGGGAATAAGTATAAATGGTTAATGTGGATTTTTTGGGGCTGTTATGATGTGGTTTGGAGGGATATTGGTTGTATGATTGATTTGGGGTTGATTTGTGGTTGGTTTTGAATGGTTTAAAATTGGGAAAACGCGTAAACATAGCCGTCGTAACGTCCGATTTTCTTTAGACTGTTTTTGTGCATAACATTAGGACCCGAGAACCCCCTACTAGATTTTGACCATTTCCATGTTTAGATAGTTCATATTATGAGCTTCGTTTTGATATGTAGTTCGTTCGATTCCGATGCACGGTTTAGAAGAAACGACCGTTTCAAGTAACGGCGTTTCGCGAACGAAACTTTTCCCCTCGCCTTACTTTGAAACATAGGTTAAAGACCAAAAAGGGTTAATTAATGTATGAAACAATTATGGTAAGAGTGTTAGGCAGTTGGTAAGACACTCGCGAAGGAATCGCCTTAAAACTCGTAAAGGTTAAATTATTAAAAATGGTGGAGCCGAGGGTACTCGAGTGACTTAAGAGAATCAGTAAGCGCAAAACGAGCGTTAGAGTCTGAGTTGGTTAGAGTATAGATTTACAAGTGACTTTGGTTTAATTCCAACTTACTTGTTGTTTATAGGTTACCAGACTCGTCCCGAGCCATTCGTAACCCCCAGTCGCTCAGGCAAGTTTTCTACCCGATATACTGTTGTTGTGATGTAAATATATGTATATGCATTATCTTGTGATAGTGCATGATTGTTATTAGCAAATTTTGCGATATATTGGAGCATGCTGATATGGTATATATGCATGTCTGTTTCGTAATCTGGTTATCTATCTGTTGATTTCAATGCTTATAGTTGCATAATACCTATGCTAGAAATAAGCAAGTAGTTGCGTATACCCTTAGTATAGGGGATAAAAGGTGAACATATTTCTAAACCGGGAGTCGATGTTCCCGAGTATATTATATATATATATTTATATATATATGGATATAGTTTTTAAAACTATGGATCGAATAAGGTTTATTCGATACCTTTATTTTACTTAATTGAATATTAATTTGAGTATTCATTCGAGGGCTTATGACTCAGTTTATTTTATTATTTGAATATTATTTGAATATTCATTCGAGGGCTTATGACTCAGTTTATATTATTATTGAATATTACTTGGATATTCATTTGAGGATGTATGACTCCTTTATTTTATGAATATTATTTATAGTATTCATTCGAGGTATTATGACTCCGCTTATTACTTAATAATATTCTTTATCTATTAAAGAATAAGGTGTCGATAATCAAACTTATTTTTGATTATTCAAATAAAGATATTACTTTCGTATAAGTATATCTTTGATTATTTGCTACTCATTTCAAGTATAAGTTTTAATACTTCTACTTCAATTATTTTATAAAGATTATTCTTTATGGGAATATTATTTAAATAATAATATTCAGACATTTTCTAAATATTCTGGGGACTGATTTACTTCATTAAATCAGCTTCACTCCAAACATTCTTAAAAATGTTTTGCGAGTCTTCAAAATGATTTTTAAAAGTTAGAGCGGATCCCAAAACTCATTTTTTTAAGATCCTCCTTTCGAAGGGGATTTAAATACTCGCTCAAAACCTGAGGGATCCGGCTCTGTGGTGTGTTTTATTTTCGCAACAAGGTTGCTGTTTTGATAAATGAATTGATTACTTACCCAACACTCGGGAAGTAAAATTCTTGGAACAAGTTAATCCATTAACAGGCATCGCCTGGGAAATATCGGTGACTTCTCCTTTCCAAATAGATACGACTTCTTGGTGGAGCTGTATCAACAAGTTTCTACTTGGGGAAAGTGGGGACGAGCTTTACGTTTCAGAGTCATGGATTTCATCTGAACTAGGAGTGGCGTAAGGGGCCGAGTAGCGCCGGCCCAGCCTTATTATATTGGCCCAAATGGCCTGGAAGTTCCGCTAAGGCGGTCCATTCCTTAGGAGTTCAGTGTTCGGTTGACAAGTAAATCCGACAGGTTCTCCTCTACATGTAGAAAATGGTGGGGTTGTACTACTACGACTGATCATCGTAAGTGGTCTTCCTGGCGTGGCAAACTCCCGTAATGAGTTCATCATCCAATTGGATAATTTCTGCAACACTACCCAGAGCACTTCGATAGAAAGGCTACGGTTGGGCGATTGTTGAGTGTTGGCAGGGTCAAGTTTTCAAAATGATGTTTACATCAAATGAAGTATCTCGTAACTTCATTTTATTTTGATAATATTTTAAAGATTTAATCTATTCAAATCTCACCTTATAGTCTCATCTATGTGATGAACTTTTGAAGCTAATTATAACTTGAACGGTGGTAGTTCAAGTAGTATTTGGGAAAGATATAAGTATATTGGGGTATCTTGTAACTTCATCTTTTAAACTTATATCTAATTAATAATTGTCTTATGAATGACAAAGATTTTCAGAAAAACGTTGAGACAAGGTTAGATATATGAGATCACCTTGCAACGATATTTTTTTTATACAGTTATACACTGGGACTTTGTGTATATTATGCATGGAAGAGGACTTCCAATATTTTGAAAAGTATATATGTATATATATATACTGAATATTTTGCGACTTCATCGCATTAAGATATCAACTTGGTTCATTTCTTTTGACCAAGACTTTCATGAGTACTAAGAGAAGGCTCATATATTGTTAATCATTATACATATTATTTTGGTGGGCTTGCTGCTCACCCTTGCTTTCTTCTTTCATCACACAACATCAGATAGACAAGATGAACCGGACCAAGCTCCCGATTCGCAAGAGGTTAGGAGACGTTCCGCAGTTTTCTAGAAGCACTGATGCCGCCATAGCTGAGGTAGGAACTACCAATAGGCTAGGCTTTCAACTTTTGGTGTATCAGATTATGTATATTTATGAATTGTAATAATGGCAAAGAAATGTAAATTTATTCAGAAACCTGTTTAAGGTGTATTGGCATATAATTGTGGAATAAAACGACTTGTGATTATTTTTGGATATTCATCTCTAAGACTATAACTTGTGGTGTGTGTGTGTTTATTGTGGGGTCACAGTACAGAGTAGTTGATTATTTATTAAGATTGGGTGTTGTTAAGGGAAATGGAACTCGTGACAACCCGGATCCCCGACCCCGGATTTGGGGGTGTTACACTTATAGTCTTATCTAACCGTGGTTTCTTTCAAGAGCTAATACTTCGTTCCTTCTTGTTATTGATATTTTTAATGGTCACAAATATATGCTTTGTTATATTCTTCTCTTTAGATTTAACTAGAGTTGTTTTTGGCCTCACAATTACATGTGGCTGCATTTGTTTCACCGAGGCTATCTTTTTGTCAACATTACAGTCAATATAAATTCCACCAGAGAGTTCTTATTTTTTCAGTACACTCATTGACACCAACATCATCAGTCACCAATTTCCTACCACAATTCCTCCCTTTGCTAACATACACCCCTTCAATCTCAGTATATTTAAGATCATCTTTAAGCCAGTCCATTAGTACAGAATAAGAAAACCTATCAAGGTCAAAATCATGATAAGTTACAACTGAGTCACCAATGTACTTGGGTTTGGTGAACTTCCCATTGTAGTGCAATCGAAAAGTCATTGGTCTATCTACCATCATGTAGCAATTAAAACCATAAAAGTAAGTCAAATAATCAATATTTGGTAATGTAGTAAGGAAATTTATTTAATCATGAGAATGAAAAGCTGTAATACTCAACGAGAATTAATACAGTAAGGAAAATTATTTATTCATGATAATGCAGTCAGATAATCAACATTTGATAATGCAGTAAAACAGTTTCACATTAAATCTGAACATTTATACCAAATTTGCAAAATTAATATTTAAACCTAATTTGCAGAATTAATATAATTTATACAAAATGTATAAGAAATGCAAAATTGAGATATAAGTATTTAACATGTCTAATTTGTCGTCATTTTTTCTCAACTTTTTAGATAAAATGGGAATTTGTGCGGTTGGGATATCATCTCAGAACCATTCATCTGTATCATTCTGAATTTCAGTAAATGAGTGAAAGTTCTTGTTATGGGAGCACTTTCCATGCATATCATCTTCAATATCATCACTTTATTATTTGTATCAGTCAACTCAGTAGACACCCTCTTAATTGGATAGTGTATATGTTTTTCAACAGAATCTTGAATGTAAAACACTTGTTGCACTTGTGTTGACATAACAAAAGGGTCATTTTTTACAAACTCTGTTAAAATTAACTCTACTAAAACCTAAAGAGTCTTTGTCATCTTGGTACCAGGTACATCTGAACAAAACAACATTAAAAGATCCTCAATAGTCGACTTCTTTTATTTCTTCAATTGACCCATAATAAATGACATCCCCAACAATTGGGTTTTGATCCTTTGAACTTACGAAACTAGGGGTTAAAGCTGTCAAAAAGACACCGCTATTTTGTGTTGTACAATTACGATCTCTTTGTTTCATATGGAACCTATATCCATTCACTATGTACCCACTATATCGCTTAGCTGCTCGATTATGACCCTTTGATAAGGATGGTAGTTCCCTTGAGACGCCTTCTTTCTTTCCAATTTCATCCTTGAACCACTCACATATTTCATCCGTGTGTGTGTTCGTTCCCTTTTATACCTTTTTGACTTTGGATTATCATTAAATAATGTACGATGCTTTCTATAATTATAGATAGTTACAATATATCAATTTACTATATGAAATATTATATTTACCTAACCAACAGTTTGGAATATATCAATATGTATTTTATCTACGACTTACTAGATTCAATTTTCTATTTCATCATCGTTGTAGTTAAATAGAATATAGCGGTAGCTGTGATCCAGGTTTCATCCGATAAAGTAATGGTTTTCCCTTTTTTGTTCTTCCCTGAACCAAAAGCAACTTCTTTATTCCATCCACCTCGATAACTTTCGAACATATATTTATCAGAAATTCACCCATTCTAATCAAAGATATCGCAATCTCAGGCTTCAGAGTTTTTTTTGACCATAAATTATGATAAGTACTGCATGATAACATGGGCATCATGGCTCTTGTATCCCACAATTTTCCTATCTTACACACACTTGCTAATATTAGAAGCAAACCCATAAGGAAACTTGGAATTTTTGAATATCGAACAAAATAAATCTTTTCCTTTCTTCGTCATGTCAAAGCTTGCTGCCCTATACTCCAATTGCTTTCCATCACTTGAGATGGTAGGATGAAGAACTTTCTTAATACCCAACTCTTGTAAATCTAATCGAGCACTTAGATGATACATTGTTTTACCACCTATATTTAATGAAGTTCCAAGAATACTATCACAAATATTCTTCTCTATATTCATTACGTCAAGGTTATGTCGAATTAAATTGTCGGCCCAATATGGTAAGTAAAAAAATTGACTTCTTATTCCAAGGATTGACCTCACAACTTACTTTTCATTTTCCCTTGCCTTTTCCAAAAACATTCTCATAACCCTCTAGAAATTCTTTGATTTCCCTACCAGATAACATTGCGGGAGCCTATCCAAGCTCAACTTCTCTGTTAAATCTTATTTTATCTAATCTTCACTTGTGGTTGGGTTCTAAAAAATTTCGATGGTTCATATATCAACATTTTCTACTATATTTCAAGTACATCGATAATGTCTCGTAGTTGCATATAGGACAAGCTAGTTTTCTATTTGTGCTCCATCATAACAATATCGCGTAACTAGAAAAGTCGCTAATGGTGCATAAGATACTAACATGCAACTTAAAATTTCATCCTTCAAAGCATCATAAGTTTTAACTCATATATCCCATAACTTTTTTAACTCTGTAATTAAAGGTTGCATGTACACATCGATATTATTACCGGGATCATTGGGACCAGTAACAGCATTGAAAGAATTAGATTTTCTAATTTTATGTTTAGCCAGGGAGGGAGGTGTTAGGAATATGTTGTAGGCTTGATGATAATTTTCTAATTAACCTTAGTAGATTTAATTAAGTGATTTTGTAGCTTTCAACGGATAACCTTCTCTGTCATCCGCTGAAAGAGTAGCTTAAGTTTAAGTAAGTATTTGTAGCACATTCCTCTGTACTATAATATCTTAGAGATTTAGAAGTTGTAGGATATTCTAAGTCATGTTGACTGCAAGAATGATATACAAAATAGGTTGGTTAATTGTATATATTATATGCCTTATAATTTTGTATAAGTGAAATTGAGTTAACTGCTATGGAAATACTTTCAATGGATGTTTCTACAAGGCTTCGATGGATGACCCAAGTCACATTCGACGAATGATTAAACAGAGTCTCGATGGATGATTCAATCTAGTCTCGACGGATGATCCAACATAGTCTCGACGAATAAAAAATTCAAATAGGAGTTGATAGTGACTTGACAGTCACATGGGTTAATTGTATACAAAATCAATGTGGCAGCCTGTAATCAGGACTATGAAGATCAAGAAGCATTTCCATTTCCATGCTAACTTGAAGAATATAATGATGTTGGATGGAGAAATGAAGAAGCATGTGATTAGACCTAGACAGTTTTGTTATATTAGTTTGTCTCTTTCCCATGTAGCTTGGTAATAAATTAACCAAGAGTAGCAAGTAGAAAAAAAAATCAATCGATTGAAAGAACTGAGAAATAGAAAAGGCATATCCTGTTAAGAATTTCTTAGTTCTCTCTTTATAAATTCACTTGTAAGCAGCTGTGTGCATTCTTGAATCACAGAGATCTTCTACATTTATATATATCTCTGGTGGAAACAACAATCCACCAGAAAGTTTTTAAACATCCTTGTTTATTTACTTTGTGTTTGAATACTTGAATATTTCTTATCCGCACTTAACATATTCATACACAGTTACATTTATATTTGCAAGAAGTTTTTAAAAGATTAAAAATAAACCTAGAATTACATTCAACCCCCCTTCTATAATTTTACTTGTTAGATTGTTTGGGAATAACAATTGGTATCAGAGCAAGCTCTTGACACACTAAGAGTTTAAAGATCAAAGCAACTAACAACATGAGCATGCAGGATATTGGAGTGAAAATATCATTCTTGGATAAAGACAACTATCACCATTGGAAGGTAAAAATGCACCTACATCTTCTCTCTCAAGAAAGGTCCCCATGTTCCTCGAAGAGTTGCTGTAGACATTGAAGGAGATGTAGGCAATGACAAAAGTATTCCAAAGCCACAATCAGAATGGACAAATAAAAACATTGAGAAAGTGCACAAAGAAAAAAAGGCTATGAACATTTTGTTCAATGATCTTGGTGGAGATATGTTTGAGAATGTCATCAACTGCAAAACTACTCAAGACATTTGGGATACAATTCAAATCATATGTGATGGAACTGAACAAGTGAGGGAAAACATGATGCAACTTCTAATCCAGTAGTATGAGCACTTTCATTGTGAAGACAATGAATCTTTGAGTGACATCTTTAGTAGATTTCAAAAACTACTAAATGCACTAAAACTGCATGGAAGAGTCTATCAAACAAAAGATTCAAACCTGAAATTCCTTAGATCTCTACCAAAAGAGTGGAAGCCTATGACTGTCTCTCTTAAAAATTCTCAAGATTACAAGGAATTTACTTTGGAGAGACTGTATGGAATTCTAAAAACTTATGAGCTTGAGATGGAACAAGATGAGCATATAGAGAAAGGAAGGAAGAATGGAGGATCTATAGCTTTGGTGGATGAACAAGAGAGAGTGAAAGAGATGAAGATTGAAGCTGTGGAATCTGCACCAAACTCTAGGGTTTGTGAAGGCAAAGGAAAAGGGCTAGTGGCTGGGCATGAAGGTCATCTCAGTTAGGATGAAATGGAAGACATAGATGAATATCTAGCTTTTCTATCAAGAAGGTTTTCCAAGCTCAAATTCAAAAATAATTTTGGAACAGCCAAGCCAAATATAAATATGGTGGATAAATCCAAATTCAAATGTTTCAAATGTGGCTTGAGTGGTCATTTTGCAAGTGAATGCAAAAAGCCTGATTCTGAAAAACGAAGTTTTAGCCTGTGGATAATAAAAAGAAGTACTTTAAATTGTCAAACAAAAGGAAAGGGCTTTCTTGACTCAAGATAATGACTGGGCAGTTGATGGGGTAGATGTAGATGGAGAAACAAGTTATGTCAATCTAGCTCTAATGGGCAAATCAAATGAAGCAGAAGTCAATTCTTCAAGCAATCAGGTAATCACTACTAATCTAGCATATCTTTTTATAGATGAGTGTAATGATGCTATAAATGACATTTCAATAGAATTATATCATTTGCGTGTTACACTTAAATCTCTCACTAAAGAAAACACAAAAATTAAGGAAAATATTTTATTTTTAAGTGAAAGAAATACTGTATAAGAAACTCAATTTGTTGAGTTTGAGAAACTGAAAATAGAGTGTAGAATTGCTAAGGAAGAATTGACTGAATCTTTAAAGAAAGAAGAGATTTTAAGAAAGCAACTCGAAAGAGAGCAAGAGGTAATCAAGGCCTGGAAATCATTAAGAGATGTTCATACCCAAATATCTAGAGTTCAAGGCATAGAATCATTCTGTGAAGAAGCCTGGAAAAAGAATAAGGAGAAACTGGATCATGTTTTGACAGAAGGACTTTCAATGGATGTGGATTCAACGGATAATGAAGATAATCCATCGAGAGAGAAAAAGGAACCACACCCGTCGAGTGAAAGAAAACCTATTAGTAATGCCAAGCTGTTTAAACTCAATGAGAAATATGGATCAGTTTCCAAGAACTTTGTTACAGGAGAATCAAGACAAATCAAGGAGAACAAAAGAGTCAATGTGGGTCATCTGTCAATGAAGCAACTAAATGACAGACTGGAAAAAATTAAGGTTAAGGCAGAATCTAAAAGTAAAAATAACAGGAATGGGAAAGTAGGAATTAACAAACACAACAACTACACACCTGATAAATATGCACCTAAAAAAATCTGTGTTAAGAGTAGTAGTGTTAATCATTTGTCTGTTAATTACAAATCTGCTATGCCTGCACCTATGTCTGCACCTCCCTCATTTCCTATCATGCCCACAATGCCTATGAATATTATGCCTGCATAAAATTTGAATGCAAAATTTGCTAATATGCCATTTGTGCAAAATCCGTACTATGTTGCATTCAGTACGCCTCAAATGCCATTTAGCATGCCATATTAGAATAACATATTTGCACATAATATGCCATTTAATGTTAACCATCATGTGCATAATAATTATGCAATTATGAATGGTTTTCAAAACCCTAATCTAATGACCAAGGTTGAATCTCAATCACCTAAGTCAAATGAAGATAAGCCTAAGAAACCTAAAAAGAAGGCTAAAAAGGGAGGACCCAAGGAAACTTGGGTACCAAAATCAACTTGATTTGATTTTGATGTGTGTAGGGAAATATAAAGAATCTTTGGTATCTGGATAGTGGTTTCTCAAGGAACAGGACTGGAGATTCTACCCTGATCAGTGAGTTCAAGGAGAGAGATGGCCCAAGTATTACTTTTGGAGATGACAACAAAGGATATAATATGGGATATGGCTTGATTTCTAAAGATAATGTAATCAGTGCAGAAGTTGCTCTAGTGGATGGACTTAAACACAATCTTTTGAGTGTCAGCCAGCTATGTGACAAGGGAAACTCAGTAACATTAAATTCAGAAGCCTGTGTTGTTACAGACAAAAAGAACAATAAAGTGGTTTCCATTGAAGTAAGAAAAGAGAATGTGTATCTAGCTGAATTCAACTCATCAAGTACAAATTCTATTACTTGTCTTTTCAGCAAAGCAAGTCAAGATGAAAGTTGGCTGTGGCATAAGAAACTGTCCCATCTTAACTTCAAGACTATGAATGAATTAGTCAGGGAAAGATCTTGGAAGAGCCATTCCTCAAGTTAAGTTCTCAAAGGATGGATTATGTGATTCCTGTCAAAAAGGAAAAAAGATCAAGGCATCATTCAAAAAGAAGCTTGAATCTACAATTGAAGAACCACTACAACTACTGCATATGGATTTGTTTGGACCAGTCAGTGTGTTGTCAATCTCAAAGAAAAGATAATGTCTAGTGATTGTTGATGATTTCTCAAAGTTCACTTGGACAAATTTTCTTAAATCTAAAGATAAAGCTAGTGAAATCATTATTAATCATATAAGACAAGTCAACAATCATCCTGATCTCAAAGTTAGAAGAATCATGAGTGACAATGGAACTGAGTTCAAGATTTCTGTAATGAGGTTTTTTTGTGAAGAAAATGGGATCATGCATGAGTTTTCAACAATAAGAACTCCACAAAAAATGGAGTAGTGGAAAGAATGAACAGATCTGTTATTAAAACTACAAGGACACTGCTAGAAGAATCAAAGTTACTTTTGGGTAGAAGCTATAAATACTGCATGCTACACTCAGAATATTTATTTGGTTAATCAAGCAAAATGCATGACCCCTTATCAACTATTTAAGAACAGGAAGCCAACATTAAACTTTCTTCATGTCTTTGGCTACAAATGCTATATTCTAAGGAATCAAACTGAGAAGCATTGAAAGTTTGATGCCAAGACAGATGAAGGTATTTTTGTTGGATATGCAGTATGAAAAGCATACAGAGTCTTCAATCTAAGAACCAACATTGTTATGGTATCTGTACATGTTGTGTTTGATGATAAGAAGATTGAAGGACTGCAAGATGAAGGTTTCCATAAAAGCCTAAAATTTGACAATGTTGAGATGAACTGTGATGATGAAAGTGATCAAGAAATAATTTCTAAGGATAATGCAGAAAAGTCAGCAATAAATGAAGCACATAATTCAACATCCGTAGAGAGACAAAGTGCATCATCCGTTGAAAGAAAAACTGCATCATTCGTCGAAAGACAAAGATTAATATCCGTTGAGCCATCAATAAGAGTTGAAAGTCAAAATGGATCATACACAGAAAGGACCCCAACTTCAAGTCAAAGATCTAAAAACTCAGGGGGAGTTTCTTCTAATCAAAACTCAGTCATACATCAAGAAAACTTTGAGGCCTCTTCATCTAGAGCTAATCTACCTCAACAGAGAAAATGGACTAGAGATCACCCATTTAAGCTAATTATTGGTGATGCAACTTGAAGAGTGCAAACCAGGAAAGCAACTTAAGAAGAATGTCTATACAGCAGCTTCCTGTCTCAGGAAGAGCTAAAGAAGGTAGAAGAAGCTTTGTTGGATCCTGATTGGATTTTAGCTATGCAGGAAGAGCTAAACCAATTTGAAACGAATAAGGTATGGAAGCTTGTACCCAAACCTAAAGGCAAGAATCCTATTGACACCAAATGGGTATTCAGAAATAAGATGGATGAAAATGGCATAGTAGTCAGGAACAAAGCTAGATTGGTTGCTAAGGGCTATTGTCAACAAGAAGGAATAGATTTTGATGAGAACTTTCCTCCTGTTACAATACTTGAAGCCATCAGAATTTTTCTAGCTATGCAGCCCATGCCAATTTTAAGGTCTGTCAAATGGATGTTAAAAGTGCATTTCTGAATTGAGATTTGGAGGAGGAAGTCTATGTCAGTCAGCCTCCTAGTTTTGAAGACCCCAACTTTATAGATTATGTCTACTACCTTTTGAAAGCACTGTAGGATTTGAAGCAAGCACCTAGAGCCTGATATGATACTTTGCCAAAGTTTCTTTTAGAAAATTATTTCACAAGAGGTACTCTTGACAAAACTCTTTTCTTTAGAAATGTTAATGGCTCTAGTATACTTGTTCAGATTTATGTAGATGATATTATATTTGGCTCTATAGATGAGAAGCTTTACAAAAAGTTTGCCAAATTGATGCAAAGTAAGTATGAAATGAGCATGATGGGAGAACTTGTTAGGCACAAAACACACGCTAATATTCACGAAGTATACGCGTTCGCAAGTAATATAGAATAAATTCTAGTTCGTTCCCATAGAGACTCAGACTAATTATGTTCAATTACACTTACTCACCAATGTATGATTACTTCTCAATGTCAAGACAATAACACTTAGAATTGATTAACTAATTAGTAACTATAATTAACTATGAGAATTAAACACTTAATTGATACTTGAATTAACAATATTAAATACACATGAGATCATAACTTCATTACTACTTCCTTCAATAGTTATTATTATTACCCTTAGCATGTAACGATGATGATATTAATCGAACAACACGAAACTGATAAAAGCCAACTTTCGTTATATTAATACCATTCTACCAAACATCCACAATTAAGAGAGAAGTTGAATAGGCATCAATTATGTTGAGACCCTATATGTCTACAGAATTTGATAACATAACGATTTAAGCACAAGTTATTCCTTATGATTACACAAGGCAAGTAAAACGGTTAGAGTTACCCACTAATCATGCATACACATACATGAACCTATGCTAGCATGGCAAGTTCTAAACCTCAAGATCCACCGTTGCTTCACAAGAGATTAACACCCTATCTTATATGTTCGCGATGCACATAAGACGAATAAGCACAACCTATGCTAGATATCATACTATCATCACACACTAAGGTATTAAACAACTAACTAAAGAATTCTATAGTAAATCCGTTACTACCCCATGATCACGATTAGCCCATGATAGAACTCATCGTCATCATGGGTTCATATGAAAACATGATAATAACACACTAGATAAACTAAATAAAATACTTATTACAACCAGAGTACGTCGCAAGAGTAATAAGGTTCAAAGTAAAGAAAACTAGCATCCACTAATACAACGAATAAAAGAATCAAAAGAAAACGTATGCTTCCTCTTCTTCGTTGTGATGTGCTAAAACGGTCTTCTTCCTTCTCTCCTTGCTCCTTGATTAATACCACGATTCATCACACGTGAAACGTCTCTGAAAACTACTTATATAGATGCCCCACAAGTCCCAGCTATCTCAGAAGTCAGAAGTCCAACAGAAATAGAACTTTAAAAATCATTATTTAATTTTACGACCCTGAGCGGCCGCCCAACAATCCTGAGCGGGCGCCCAGCTTCCTGATCGGCCGCCCATCCAGGCTGAGCGGCCGCCCAGCACCTTACTGGAAAAATACTTTATTCTGCTCCCGTTTTCTGCTGCGTTCTGCTCCTAACTTCCCGCTTGCAATGCCGAGCACTCCCTTTGGCTTATTCCTGATGAAATCTCTCCACAAATGCAAGTAATACCCTGAAATGCACAAACTCTAGAAAAACGCATCAAATACACAAAATACTTGACTTCAAGACATCAATTCATGCCATTATAAGATGTTCTAGGTGGTATAAAATGCCACTTATCACACCCCCAAACTTAAATCGATGCTTGTCCTCAAGCGTCACAGACTCAAAAACAAAACAACAACATGCATGAATATAATCTACGTAAAATGCAGCGATCCCCCTCACAACGATTAAACTAACCAACTCATGACATCTCAACAAATGCAATTAGGCGAATAAAGATCAATAAAATCATGCAAACTAACATACAACCAGAAACGTGGTGTGTGCGGATGCTTAACAGATATGCTTCGAAACTAGATCAATTATCATAACTCGACTATCCTCAAGGAAATCACATAATTATACGAAGAATAAATTCTAGGCACAAAATGACTTATAACACTTCAAGATTACTGGAGCTTTTTACGGAATCATGCTTTTTATTCAACATAAAAACAAATGCTTATTTGACCGTGCAATGAGTGAGGTCCACAAAAGACTTATGTAATGGCATCCATTTAGCGAGCGTTAGGTTAGCGGATCCCGGACTATAAAAGCCTTAGGTCACTAGGCACAAAGTCCCCTAAGAACTTAATAACTCGAATACCAAAGAGCCCACTCATGATCAATTATGCATTAACTCTTTATTTTTTCCTTTTTTCTATATTTTTTTCTTCTTTTTTTTTCTATTTTTTTTCTCTTTTATTTTTCAAATTTCTGAACAAGTGTGTTTCGCTCCATCTTGCTCAACCCTAGACTACTTGCATAAAATTACGAGCCGGCTACTTGCCATTTGATGCCTAGCCACAATTAGCAATGAATTCCAATTTTTACTCCAATTTTTTCTTTGCATGCCTTTTATCATTAAGAACCTATTATAAATTCTAAGCATAATCAATAGATTAATCTCAAAAACCATCAAACCATGACAA
This sequence comes from Apium graveolens, assembly GCF_009905375.1. Taxonomy (NCBI): domain Eukaryota; kingdom Viridiplantae; phylum Streptophyta; class Magnoliopsida; order Apiales; family Apiaceae; genus Apium; species Apium graveolens. The sequence continues at coordinate 107,514,053 of NC_133653.1, read as the reverse complement.
CAACCTAGTCCTTAAGCATACTCTAAGACTTAGTGAAATTACAAGTGTTTCTATCATGCACGTTAACCTACAAGACTCAACATCACTCTAACGCTATCACTATACTCGCATCAATATCACAAATCAATCGGTAAAGCAACACAAAAGGGATCATGGTATATGCATGAGCTAAATAACATGATAAATAAAGCTATCAAATAAAAAAACTATATGGCAAAAATATGCAATTATATGAACTAAACTATCATGAATATGCAACTACATGACGACACACACATAAAAATATTCCTTAACTACCACCCCAAACTTAAAATCTTCACTGTCCCCAGTGAAGGTAGTAGAAAGGAGCACAGGGTATACCTACTCGGAGAAATCATCATCATCACCCTCAGAGGGTGGAGTATCAGGAGGCGGATAAGCAGAGTCCTCACCAAAAACGGTCCACTGGATGTCAGCTCCAAGGCCTCTGAAAGCAGTCCCAAGTGCAAGGGTGAGCCCCTGAGCGAACCTACTCTACGACTCATACATCGCATCCATCCTCATCGACAACCTCCTATACTGGGCATCAGCCATCCCAGCACCCTCCTGAGCTCTAGAAGAGCCTACTTCATCACGACCCGGCCTAGCCATGGTAGCACCAGCTGCTGGATGTCCTCCTGGAAGACGATAACCCAACCCATGCTCCTCGGGCTCTCCACTCGTCCACTCCTGCATCGCATTCAGAGTCGTTGAATCAGTAGGAGCAGCCGACATCTGTAACTGCTCGTGAGAAGGCCAATGAACTCCCACTGCTCGGCATAGCTTCGTGACAGTAGATGCATAAGGGATGTTCATGTGCTTCGCTCCCCTCAAAAACTTCAAAATCCCTTGGTAGATGAACTCACCAAGGTCCACAAAATACTCCTCATTCAAAATACCTCATAACAATCTTGTTCGCTCAACTGTAACCTCATGTGCATGTGAAGTAGGCAGAATATTAGCACAAATAAAAGCATTCCATGCACGGGCATACCTACTCATCGCAATCGCCGGAAAAGAACGATACTCGTTAGTTCCAGTCTTGAACTTCCAAACCGTGCCCAGCTGACAGAGAGTAGCATAAATCAAATCCAAATCAAAGTCCTCGGGGGTCTTTTCATTCCAATTCTCCTCCGTGGGCTTCCGCGGTCGCTGTCCAATCACACGGCAAATTGCCTCCGGATGATAATCCACAGTAAGCCCACGAACAACAGTAAACCTATTCTTTTCAGCCTTTGCGTTCGCATAAAACTCGTGAACCACGCTCATCGGAACCGCCTCCGGCGACTCACAAAAAGAAATCCACCCCTTTTCAGCAATCATCGGCAATAACTCACCATCCCTCCCCGATGGTAAGAATCCCCTCTCCTTCAAAATCGGCTTAGCCAGAAGCCTAGTATACTCCTCCTCAGCAGCCCTATCAAACAAACGAGGTTTCGCAGCAGTTCCCCTCGAAGAATCAGCAGTAGGAATGGCGCTGCTGCTATCAATAGTTCGGGATCTCTTGGGTGCCATTGAAACTGAGAAAAAGTGTTTAAGAGTTGTTATTTTGAGTGTAGGAAAGAGTTTTAAAGTTGAAAGTATGTGGGAGTGTATATGGAGGAGTTGTATGTATATATAGGGTAGGAATTAGGGTTAAAAATTGAATATGAGTGGGGTTGTGAGGAAAAAACATGGGTTATGGGAAAAGAAATCGTGGGTTATGGGTTGTATTTTTGTTTTTGAATTTTTCTGATTTTTTTGGATTTTTTAGAAGGTAAAATTTTTTTCCAACAGTCAGGGGCTGAGCGGCCACTCAGCAAAGCTGCGCGGGCGCCCAACATCCTGAGCGGCCGCCCAGCAAAATGGAGCGGGCGCCTAGAGGGTTTCTGGAAAATACTTTTTTCTTGCCCAATTTTTCTGATTTTTTTGTGGTTTTGGATAGGTTACTAACTTCTAAGGGTTCCTATAGTCACAAATCTTGGGTTGCCTCCCAAGAAGTGCTTCTTTTACGTCATTAGCTTGACGTAGAGTACCTTGATCAAGTTGACAATAAAACGACACTAACCACTTCTCGGTTTTTCGTGTCCCCATAATTATGCTTCAATCGCTGACCATTAACCTTGAATGCTTGACCCGGATCATTCTCAAAAATCTCCACCGCTCCATAAGGAAACACAGTTTTGACAATAAAAAGTCCAGACCACCTTGATTTCAACTTTCCAGGAAAAATTCGGAGACGAGAGTTGAATAAAAGAACTTGCTGCCCCGACACAAATGACTTAGGATATAGCTTCCTGTCGTGCCACCTTTTCACTTTTTCCTTGTACATTTTGTTGTTCTCGTACGCTTGGAGTCAAAATTCATCAAGTTCATTTAACTGAAGTATTCGCTTCTTCCCAGCTGCATCTAGATCAAGGTTCAACTTCTTCAACGCCCAATAAGCCTTATGTTCAAGCTCCGCAGGTAAATGACATCCCTTACCATAAACAAGTTGAAACGAGGACATCCCAAGTGGAGTCTTGTATGTTGTTCTATAAGCCCGAACAACTTCATCGAGCTTTAAAGACCAATCCTTTCTTGACGGACAAACAACTTTCCCTAGAATGTGCTTGATCTCTCTATTAGATACTTCAGCTTGGCCATTCGTTTGCGGATGATAGGCAGTAGCAACACGATGATTCACATTGTAGCGCTGCATCATAGAAGTGAACTTATGGTTGCAGAAATGCGACCCCTCATCACTTATGATTACTCGTGGCATTCCAAACCTTGTGAAAATCTGCTTATGAAGAAAATTCAACACTACCTTTGCATCATTCGTCGGTAGAGCCTTGACTTCTACCCATTTTGAGACATAATCGACTGTGAGCAAGATGCACTGATTATTACAGGATGAGACAAATGGTCCCATGAAATTGATTCCCCAAATATCAAAGACCTCGACTTCCAGCATCACATTTAACGGCATCTCATCCTTCCTCGTAAGATTCCCCCCTCTTTGGTAACGATCACACTTTAAAATGAACTGATGTGCATCCTTAAACAAAGTAGGCCAGAAAAAACCTGCTTGCAGAATACGAGCTGCTGTCTTTTCACCACCATAATGTCCACCATAAACTGTGGAATGGCAGTCTCTTAATATCCCCTCCGTCTCACAGAATGGGATACATCTCCTGATGATCTGGTCAGCTCCTTGTCTAAACAAATACGGTTCATCCCACATATACCACTTCACCTCATGCAAAAACTTCTTCTTTTGAGTTGCATTCATATTAGGAGGCATTATATTGCTGACAAGATAGTTTACAATATCTGCGAACCATGGCTCTTCCTCCTGAACTTCGAATAACTGCTCATCCGGAAAAGATTCGTTGATCAATGTCTTATCATAAGAAGTAGAATCGGGATTCTCCAATCTACAGAGATGGTCAGCTACTTGATTCTCAGTACCTTTTTGATCCTTGATCTCTAACTCAAATTCCTTTAGCAAGAGCACCCAACGAATAAGTATGGGCTTCGAATCCTTCTTTGAGACCAAATAGCGAATGGCAGCATGATTAGTGAATACTGTCACCTTTGTCCCAAGCAGATAAGATCGAAATTTTTCGAAACCAAAGACTATAGCCAAGAGCTCCTTCTCAGTAGTGGTGTAGTTCATTTGAGCTCCATTTAGAGTCTTACTAGCATAGTAGACCACATGAAAAAGATTATTCTTGCACTGCCCAAGAACTGCTCCCACCGCATAATCACTTGCATCACACATCATCTCAAAAGGCTCTGTCCAATCAGGTGCCATAATAACTGGTGCAGTTATCAAACTCTTCTTGAGAGTCTCGAATGCCGCCAAGCATTCATCATCAAATTTGAAAGGCACATCCTTCTCGAGCAAGTTACACAACGGCTTAGATATATTCGAGAAGTCCTTAATGAAATACCGATCAAAACCCGCATGACCAAGAAAACTACGGATTCCTTTCACAGAAATAGGTGGTGGAAGATTTTCAATAACTCCCACCTTGGCTTTGTCCACCTCAAGACCCTTGCTAGAGACCTTATGCCCAAGAATAATGCCTTCACACACCATAAAGTGACATTTTTCCCAATTGAGCACCAAATTAGTTTCCACACACCTTTTGAGCACCGCACAAAGATTTTTCAAACATTCATCATACGAATGTCCAAAGACGGAGAAGTCGTCCATGAACACTTCGACATTGTTTCCAATCATATCAGAGAATATAGCCATTATACATCTCTGAAAAGTGGCCGGTGCACCACATAAACCAAACGATACTCTGTGAAAAGCAAACGTGCCAAATGGACAAGTGAAGGTAGTCTTTTCTTGATCCTCTGGTGCAATGCAAATCTGATTATACCCCGAATAGCCATCAAGAAGACAGTAATACTCATGACCAGCCAACCTGTCAAGCATCTGATCAATAAATGGAAGAGGGAAGTGATCCTTTCTTGTGGCCTTGTTCAACTTTCTGTAATCCATGCATACCCTCCATCCGGTGACTGTTCGAGTGGGGATGAGCTCATTCTTCTCATTTGCTACCACAGTGATACCTCCTTTCTTAGGTACACATTGCACAGGGCTCACCCAAGAACTGTCATAAATAGGATATATGATTCCTGCATCTAGCCACTTCAGAATTTCTTTCATCACCACTTCTTTCATGACATGATTAAGTCGTCGTTGTTGCTCAACAATCGGCTTACTACCTTCCTCTAGCAGAATTTTATGCATGCAGTATGAAGGGCTGATCCCTTTGATATCTGCTATAGTCCATCTGATAGCCGATTTGAATTCTCTCAAGATCCTCAAGAGTTTGTCCTCCTCACTACCTGAAAGGTCAGATGCAATAATAACAGGTGAAGTAGATGCATCACCTAAAAAAACATACCTCAAGTGTTTAGGCAATGGTTTAAGCTCCAAAGTAGGTGCTTCCTCAATAGATGGTTTGAGCTTTCCTTCAGCATTCTTGAGATCAGAAGTACCAAGAGATTCAAATGGCATATCTAGCTTTCGCCTCCAACGAGAAGCATTTAGATATTGTAGTTACTCATTGCCATCCTCATCGTCACTGTCAAACTCTCCCACCAAGGCTTTCTCTAAGGCATCAGACATTAGCATATGATCAAGTTCTGAAGTGACCGCAAAATCAATCAAATCCACCTTTAAGCACTCCTCATCTTCTGTAGGGAATTTCATCGCCTTGAATATATTAAATGTCACATCCTGATCCTGCACCCTCATAGTAAGTTCACCTTTCTGCACATCTATCAAGGTACGACCTGTAGCCAGGAAAGGTCTTCCCAAGATTATGGGAATCTTCTTATCTTCCTCGAAATCCAAAATGACAAAGTCTGCAGGGAAGAAGAGCTTATCCACCTTTACTAACACATCCTCCACTATGCCTCATGGGTATGTAATAGAATGATCAGCCAATTATAGAGACATGTAGGTGGGCTTTGGATCAGGCAAATTCAACTTTTTGAAGATTGACAATGGCATCAGATTGATGCTTCCTCCCAAATCGCACAGGCATTTGTCGAAAGATAACTTGCCAATGGTGCAAGGAATGGTGAAACTACCTGGATCGTTAAGCTTTGGAGGTAATTTTTGTTGCAGCACAACACTGCACTCTTCCATCTACTAGTAGAAAAGGTTACTTATTGGTATCTTTGCCTGATCAGCAAGATATCAGGTTTATGCCAAGGTTTTCTCCTTTCCAAATTCATTAGATATTACAACTCTGTTTATAATTTTCATAACAGAGGTTTTCAAGGAGTGTATGAAATGTATATATATATATATAGGTGTATATATATATCGGGACTTAATGAAGTATCTCGTAACTTCATTATTTATAATGATATTTCAAGGATTGAATCTATTCAAATCTTATCTTCTAGTCTCATCTATGTGATGAACTTTTGAAACGGATTATACCTTGAACGGTGGTAGTTCAAGTAGTATTCGGAGAAGATATAAGTATATTGGAGTATCTTGTAACTTCATTTTTAAACTTATATCTAGTAAATGATTATCTTGTGCATGTCAAAGATTTTCAGAAAAACGTTGAGACAAGGTTAGATATATGAGATCACCTTGTAACGATATTTTTATACAGTTATAAACTGGAACTCTGTGTATATTATACATGTAAGAGGACTTCAAAGATTGTGAAAAGTATATATGTATATATATACTCAATATTTTGCGACTTGGTCGCGTTAAGATATCAGCTTGGTTCATTTCTTCTTGACCAAGACTTTCATGAGTATGATGAGAATGCTCATATATTGTTAACTATTATATATATTATTTCGGTGGGCTTGTTGCTCACCCTTGCTTTCTTCTTTCATCACACAACAACAGATAGAAAAGATGAACAAGACCAAGCTTCCAATTCGCAAGCGGTTAGGAAACGTTCCACAGCTTTATGGAAGTGTTGATGCCGCTGTAGCTGAAGTAGAAATTACCAATAGGCTAGGCTTTCAACTTCTGATATACCAGACTTATGTATCTATATGAATTGTAATAATGGCAAAGAAATGTAAATTTATTCAGAAACCCTTTTAAGGTGTAACGGTTTATAACTGTGGAATAAAATAACTTGTGTTACTTTTGGTATTCATCTCTGAGACTATAACTTGTGGTGTGTGTGTGTGTATATTGTGGGGCCACAGTACTCAGTAGCTGGTTGACTGTTAAGGTTAAATATTGATAAGGGAAATGGAACTCGTGACAACCCGAATCCCCGACCCCGGATTTGGGGGTGTTACATTGGCTCTCTTTTATATTTAACAGCTAGTAGGCCAGATATAATATTTGCTACTTGTCTTTGTGCTAGATTTCAAGCTGATCCTAGAGAATCTCATTTAGTAGCTATTAAGAGAATTTTCAGATATCTCAAAGGAACACCAAAACTTGGCATTTGGTATCCTAGAGATTCTGGTTTTGATCTAATTGGTTATTCAGATGCAGATTATGCAGGTTGTAAATTTGATAGAAAAAGTACAACAGGAACCTGTCAATTTCTAGGAAACAAACTTGTGTCCTGGTTTAGTAAGAAACAAAATTCAGTATCTACTTCTATAGCTGAGGCTGAATATATTGCTGCTGGTAGTTTTTGTGCACAGATTTTATGGATGAAGAATCAACTATTGGACTATGGTCTACATGTAGAAAAGATCCCAATTCTCTGTGACAACATAAATGTCATTGCTATTACTGAAAATCTTGTGCAACATTTAAGGACCAAGCACATTGACATCAAGTACCACTTCATTAGAGAACATGTCATGAATGGTACAGTGGAACTTCATTTTGTTCCAAGTGAGAAGCAACTTGCAGACAACTTTACCAAGCCACTTGATGAGTCAACTTTCACTAGGTTGGTAAGTGAGTTAGGTATGCTAAATTATTCCTGAAGTTGTTTTGATGTCTAAGCAATTTGTAATACAGCTAAAATCAAATTTGATCTTTCTTATTAAGATGAAATTTTGGCTGAGTCAAAATTTACATCTCGACGGATGTTCATTATCCGTTGAAAATAAATATCCGTTGAATCTCATTATCTGTTAAAAATCAAATATTTTTTTTCTGGGTACTTTTTATCTCGAAGGTTATCTATTTTAATCTATATCCGTTGAATTACTTTAATCATAGCCGTTAATTCTATATCTTATCCGTCGAATTTACTTACAGTATATAAGTATATGTCGATGGATAATCTTTAGAATTTCTACAGTTTATTTTATATTTAAACGACTATTTTGGGCAATTTTCACTGGGTACTTTATTGTACTTTTTATTTTTTACTTGTTTATTACTGAGAAAGTATAAAAGCCTTCTTTTATTTTTTATTTTACTTTTATTTTTCTTAAAGCATTGTACTCTCTTCGTCTCCAAAGCAAAAACCCATTTCTCTGTAACTACTATCAATCACAGCAATGGCACCTATAATCAAAATCACATCTCAAACTGGATTTTTATATGAAAAGAACAACTTTATAGCACTGATGAACAAAGATATTGCTGATTCTGAGGACTATCAGAAGATGATGGACTTCATTCGAAGTTGTAAACTCACTTGTTGCCATGCTTGAATCTCCGGTCATCTACAACGAAGTTGTGGAGAAGATTTGGACTACTGCACTTGTTAGGTCACACAACACTGTAGAAGAGGGTTGAATACAGTGTAGAACACAATCAAATCAATTTAAAGCACAAGTAATAGGAAATAGATGTATTCGATATAATAAACTCTGTTACAATAGAACTGTTCTCTCTCAGTTATGAACAAATATCACGGGAGCTGCTAGGTTACAATGTATGATCTTCTCGATGATCGTAACTCTTATAGAGTAAACCTACGTCCGTGTTTATATAGATACACAGTTACAAGATAACTCCTAATTGATATGGAATATAATTCTGTCTCCTAAAATATATCAATCAGATATCTTATATAATTCTTCTAGTCCTCTAACTCTTTCCATGCATTTCTTCTTTTTATATTAGTCTCGATCTTCTTTCCTGTAAATCAGCTTCCTTCCTTAACTGTTAGTCCTCCAGTACTTAGGTTCTGATATCCATCTTTTGATATTATCTTCTGAAAATCTAAGTCCTGATATCCTTAAGTCCTAACTTCCAGTAAGTCCTGATTCCAGTAAGAACTGATATTTCCTGTTAGTTAAGATCTGAAAACTAAACATGAAATATATTAGACATGACATCTCAAATATATCCAACAATCTCCCCCAACTTGTAAATTATGCAAGAATGTACAAGTTAATAGATTTGATGATGTCAAAAACATTTAAGTTCATATACAATAAGAGTTTAATAAGACTATTAATTACAACTTACAAAACATCCAGCTTTACCAACATCACTGAATTAATCTGAATCCATAATGATTCTTAATAAAATCATTTATCGGATTATCTTCAGCTTTCTTCAGAACTTCAGCTAACTGTGCTTTGACCTGCATCAGTTCTCCTTCTTTACTATCACCAATTTGATAAATGGCTGTTCTGAGAGCTTGAATGGATGTTCTTCCAAGTCCATCACCAAGTCTGATAACCTTAGGATGTGAAGGGTTTTCATTATAACATAAGCATCTTCCTTTCAGAATAACTTCCACCTTAGCAGAATTTTTTAGCATAGGAATTTCTCTTCCATCACCTTCAGAAATCATTGGACTGTAATGAGAATTCTTTGTACCAGAGATTCTGAATAGATCTCTTATAGCCTTCAAAATGTATTCTGGCCATCTTCTTGTAACATCAGATTTTACTTTCAGAAGATAGTGAATATATTGAAGTTCTCTGATAGACTTCTTTAATACATCAGTATCAGCTAATCTATAAGTCCTTCCATCATTGAGAAATAAGATCAATTTCTCTTTTAGATTCTCCTTATCATGAGCATCTATCATAACTTGAGCAGACAACACCTTATCAAGGTGCCTTTGTTTGATTTGTTCATATGGTTTGTCTGTCAATATGAAAGTATCTCTTAGAGTAACCTCTACTCCTGTTTGAATCTTCTCTTCGTCAAAACCTAATCCAGCTCTATCTCTAGGTTGCTTGGATTTCAACCCAAATGTAGTAAGTTGATTAATCATGAGATTGGATTTTGGTTCAACTCGAGTAGCTTTCTTCCATAACAGCTTCTTCTTATCAGCAATTATCATTTTATCCAAATCAACTTAAGCATTGTCAGTAGTTGATGTCTTGATAGCATGATCATAATTTGTTTTTTGTTCTGTACCTTCATGTCCTTTATTCTGAACAACAACTTGAGCAGTGTCAGAGGTTATTTTAGAATCTTTATTTATCTTTGTTCTTTTCAGAATTTGAACAGTTTCATCTTCAACAAGATTATCATCAGTTACTTGAACCATTTTACAAACTGGTTTTATCAGATCTTGAGAAGTTTTCAAGTCCAATGACTTGGTTGGTTCATAAATTTTTCCTTTCCCTTTATCTTTGAGATCACTCACAGTCTGTGATCTAGTCTTGAACTTTGAAGTTTCAGAATTTGACTTTTTCTTGATCACAATGCCTTTTTCCTTAGGCCTTGGAGGTTTCTTTGCATCAGAAGCTTAAACTTAGGATTTGTCTTCTCAACATCAAATCTAGCTTCTTCCTCCTTGAGAGTTTCTAAATCCATTTCTGGATTGTATTTCAGAAATAATCTTCTTGCTATCTCCTCATCAAGTGTCTGGATTTTAGGATCTTTGTAATAAACAGTAGTCTGCTTCCCCTTTAACTTCAGAGTTTGCAAAAACTTTTGAGAGTCTTCAGATCCCGACTGAATCGGAATATCAGAACTTGACATCAGACTTTGCTTATCACCACTTGACTTCAGTCTTTGAGCATTCACAACATCAGAACTTGACTTGTTCTGAATAGAAGATTTTCCTTGAACTTTTTTTGACCTCTGCTCTTTTCAGAGTTTCCCTGGTCATCACATTTATCATCCTTTTTCTTCAGTTCTTGAGTAGGTGAGCATTTGGACTTAAGTACTTTCTCCTCCTTTTTGGCATCATCAGGAAGTAAGAGAGAAAGAAGAAGTTGAACTGAAGATTGGATTTCATCCAATTGAGCTTTCGGAGAAGCTTGATTAGCCAGAACCTCAGCAATTTGGGCCTGTTACTTCTCTTGAGTTTTCTCAATGGCTGCATTTTTTTCAGAACTAGGTTTGATCTACCTGTTCTTGTCAAGCTTGATCTATAGATTGAACTTATCAGCTTGTTCCCTGAGTGTATCAACCTTTTCATGAGTAGAAGTATGTAGACCTTGAAGATGTTTTGTAGACAGAGATGTGATCTTGAGTTGTGTCTTGAAATCAGAATTTGTGAGCAAATCATCAGCTTTTGCAATATGCTTTGTCAGAAATTTGGAACATGGAATAAAATCTGATTCATTCCACTTCTTGGTCCACTCAACACCTCTGTGAGTATCCTCCCAAGGGCTTCCTTTTCAACAAATTTCTTTACCAATTCTTCCTTGCCCAGAGTAGGTACTGGAGTCTCAACAGAAACACTGTCATCAGAACTTGAGGAAGACTCATTCTGTTCTGATAGCTCAACAGTGTGTGAAGCAACTGGAGATTCAGGAATAACATCATCTAAATTCTGATCAGCAGAATTTATCTCCAGAGCTGGTGTCTTTGATGTAGATGGAGCTTCCAGATAAAGAACTTCAGGTATATTCAAATTATGAATATCTATTTCAGACTTGTCAATTTGTTCTTTAGCATCATCTGTAGCTTTAATAGGAGATAGGAGGGGTAGTGTCTTTGGCTTGAGCTGGATGGGCTTCAATGATAATTGGTTCTTGTGAGATCAGAGATTCCTGATCCCCTTCCTCAGCTTCTTCAGTATCTTCTAATATAGCCTTAGCCAAATACCTCCTAGCCTTCATTTTCTTCAATCTCCTTGCCAATGAAGGAGTTGCTTCGGCAGCATCAGAATTTGCAGGATTCCTTTGCAAAGTATCAGAACTTTGAGCTGCTTTCTCTTTCTGAGAAGTAACATTCTTAGCTTCAATTATCACAGGTTCAGATGCATGAACTCGTGCTTCAATTGTTTCCTCTTCACTCCCAGACTCATCTCTGAGAATCATCTTCCTTCTCTTTTGTGGAGGTTGAGGAACAAACTTTGTCCTCTTAGAAGGTTTGGAAGATGAAGGTCTGGTTGTCTATGCTGATAGTTGAGAAGTCTGAGTTGTTTGTATAGAGGTGGTAGGTGCTGATGGTTGAGGTTCTGATAGTTGGACATCAGGATATAGTGCAGTGTATTCAACTGGATCATAGGTTATTAAGGCTTGTTTGACAGATAAAGGAATTCGGAGGGGTCTTAACACCGCCTTCTTATAATCAGTAGATAATAAGTCATTAAAAGCTCTTTTAGCTAGTCTAAATGGTGATAGTGATTCACTAGCTAATTGGGGCTTATCAGAACAACAAGTACTATAGATAAGCTGACAGAATCTAGCAAAATATACAGTATTCCTATCTTCTGTCATCCTGTCCCCAATAAAGCCTAAAACAGCACTTGCATAATCAAAATCAGTTTGATTAATGAGAGCATACCCGATTTGTTGACTGAATATGGGGATTGCATCAAAGTTAGAACATTTGTTTGCAAAAGCCTTGGTAATGCAGTCAAAGAAAAAACTCCATTTCCTCCTTATGTAAGGTCTTTTCAATTAACCTAGCTTAGCCAATGTCTTTTCATACCCCAGACTGGCGATCATATTTTGAAGAACTGGCTCCTCAACAGTAGAGTAAATGCAGTTCTCAGGCAGCTGCAGTGCTTGTCGAACCGTGGCCAATGTCACGACATGCTCATCCTCCCCAATGAAAAGATAATACTTGGGGACCCTTGAGCACTACCATCATCATATACTCCACTTCTCCAAAACTCCAGCACTTGGGTTCCAGAGATTACTCCAGGTTGGGTTAAAACATACCCAATATCAGAATTAGCGAGAAAATCCTGAATGAAGTGAAGTTCCGATGGAGCTTCAGCCTTGCTAAGAATGGCGAAGTAGTTGTTAGGAACAAACTTAGCTTTATTGAAAATTACATCTTTTGGTGCCATCTCTGGAAGAAATTAAGTGAGAAAGAGAGTGTTTGCAAAGTGTTTGTTAAAAGTCCTGATAGAAAACGCTTCAGAGAATATTAGAGAGAGAGAATAAGAGATATGAAAAATAGAAAAGTAAGTAAAAGATTAGAAAATCTATTAACTCCCATATATATACTCTCTCCACTCAACAGTTATATTTTTGAAGCATGATATACACTTTACACCTGGCACCGTGTGAACAGTCAATAAGCGGTTAGAGCAAGAGTTAATGGGCACGTAAAATAAGTAATAATTCCCGTGCACATGCAGTTTTTCAGGACATACAAGTTAACCACTAACCCATAATGATTATGATTGTTTTTATCTCACCCAAATTTATTCTGATTTAAATATGACTGTTTCAGATTTTACCACAAATAAGTCAAGTAAAGAAAAATGTCACGTAAGCATCAAAGATTCCATCGGGATTTAATATCAGAACTTAACTTATATAAGATGTTAACAGTCATCAGAACATGGCTTCTGTACTCAAAAAGTGAATATCTTTTTCTGTGATTCTTCATACAAATACTGACTTGTTTTCTTCAGAGTTTAATCATCAGAACTTCCATCAGAACTTGTCCTCAGAAGTTATGCAAATGACACTTAATTGTTTATCAAAAACAACTTAATCACCACAGTATTTTTCATCATTCATATGGAGTGAAAGTTTGGGCATTCAACAAAATATCAGATAAAGATTAAAGTCTGATCAACTTCAGTACATCTTAGAAATAAGGCATAACTAAGAAAAATGCTTAAAATCTGTCATTAGTCATGATGTCTACTATAGAACAAATTTATGCATGAGTCCACCTCAACTGTTGGTGCTCAATTTATTTATCTTTTGAAATTCCTTTTTACAGTGGCTTCTCAGTGTAAGTGAGTCACGACTGCTTATCAGAATTTATGCTGTTATCAGAGTATTTCTCTAGTAATCATAGAGTGTGAAAAGTCACCAAGAATTTTTTTGCTTTTCTAATGCATATTTACTCAGAAACATAGCCATCTTTACTTTCCATATGGGATACTCAAAAGGTCTCAGCATAGGAACCCTGATAGTCTCATATCAACTATGGATTTGAGTCTTTGGAGTTTCTTCAGTTTTGGCGGGCTTGGTTGGATTTTCTGCTTCTTCAGACATGATTATTTTGGATCTTTACTGTATGTGTGTTAACAGACAACTCTGATACCACTTGTTAGGTCACACAACACTGTAGAAGGGGGTTGAATACAGTGTAGAATACAATCAAATCGATTTAAAGTACAAGTAACAGAAAACAGATGTATTCGATATAATAAACTATGTTACAATGCCACTGTTATCTCTTAGTGATGAACAAATATCACGAGAGCTGTTAGGTTACAATGTATGATCTTCTCGATGATCGTAACTCTTATAGAGTAAACCTATCTCTGTGTTTATATAAACACACAATTACAAGATAACTTCTAATTGATATGGAATATAATTCTGTCTCCTAAAATATATCAATCAGATATCTTATATAATTCTTCTAGTCCTCTAACTCTTTCCATGCATATCTTCTTTTTGTATTAGTCTCGATCTTCTTTCCTGTAAATCAGCTTCTTTCCTTAACTGTTAGTCCTCTAGTACTTAAGTTCTGATATCCATCTTCCGATATTATCTTCTGATAATCTAAGTCCTGATATCCTTAAGTCTTGACTTCCAGTAAGTCCCAATTCCAGTAAGACTTGATATTTCCTGTTAGTTAAGATCTGAAACTAAACATGAAACATATTAGACATGACATCTCAAATATATCCAACAGCAGTGTACAATTCAAAAGATAAGACCATTGCCTTCTCTCTCAAAGGTAATGACTATTGTATTAACTATGATGAAATTCAAGCATGCTTACACTTACCTGAAAACAACATACTTGTTCCACACACAGATACAGATGTGAGCACCATGCTTGTTTCTATGGGTTATTCTCTCAATCCTGCCAAGTTAAGTGAGGTTAGGAGAATGGGCCTTAGAAAAGGATGGATCTTTCTATGTGACCCTTTTATTAAAGCATTTTCAGGAAAGATTAGCAACTTTGATACAGTCAGTTACTCTATTATTAACATGCTTTACATGCTTTTGAGTGATAAGTATTTCAATTTCAGTAGCTCTGTCATGTATGAACTAGAGTATAAATTAGGAGACATTAAGAAGATGTCTAAGAACATATACTATGCTAGGTTTATTATGATGATAGCTAATCATGTGTATAAGGACCTCTTGATTGAGAACCCAACAAATATGCTTGATTGTTGGGTCCAAGAAAAGAGAGTACTTGTTGATCTTAACAGGAACAATCTCTATAGTGAGGTACCTCTTAATTACTTTCCAATCATGGAGGCACCTCAGGTAAGTGAGGTAAATATTTCTATCTCTACTATTTTCCAACCTCAAGTTTCTTTGCAAACTTTTGTGACTATGACTTCTGTGATAGTAACCAAACAGATGCCTACCCAAGCCACAAAATCCAAAATTTCTAAATCCAAGTCAAAGAAACCCCACTCTAGTTCCTCTCAAAAGAAATTAGTTTCAAAATCTACTAAAACACAAGTGAAGAGCGTGAAGGGTAGTGAGACAGGCGAGGGACAGGGTGAACATCAAAGAAACCCTAAGGATAAGGAGAGTGAGGTTTGTGTGATCCAAACCAGTCACACTGCAGTTTCCCAACAAACTGTAGTGCTTAATAAGGAAATAAGCTCATTACTAGTTGCATCCTCCTTAAAGGATGTGACTATTGAAACAAGCTCTCAACCAAGAGCACATGCCAAAAGGGGAAGGGACACAGACCAAACTTAAACTTATATAAGAAAGAAGAAATCTGAACCTATGGGGGAGTCACAGGGTGCACACATAGTGCCAACTGCAATCAAAGACTCAATTAATGCACCATCACAAAGTCAGGTTGATGTGGCTCCAATAAGTGTGGAGTCAAAGCCAAAATCTCTTACAATTGAAACACCTCACACACACAATTCTCCCACAAACTCACTGGATGTGGACATGATACACACATCAGTTCCTGATTCTCCATCTTTTATACTCATGGAGGAGCCAAAATCCGAAGCAAGTGAGAATCATCTTAAAGATGATTTATTGGCTCACTTGCCATCAGTTCCTAACTCTATCATTTCTACTCTCTCGACGGATATTCCTCATCTGTCGACTATTGATTGTCTCTCGACGGATAAGCTTTACAACAATTATCCGTCAACATTCACAACTACTATATCATTAAATATTCCTCATACGTTGGAAGTATCTACACAACTTGAAATTTCCAAGCATGTTACTAGTGTAGATGACTTAGTGGTTGTTCAATCACAATTAGGATTGAGGGAAGGGAGTGAACTGAGTGAGAGGCTGAGTTGCTCTCAGGCAAAAAGAGAGGAAATGAGTGATCAAATGCATACTATTTTTTCCAGCATGGCAAAAGTGAGTGAGAGGAGTCCCACCTTAGATGGTGAAGGTGAGGGTGTGAGGGTGGGAAGCCAAGGGGAGCCCTTGATGCAAATAAAAAAGAGAGATACTGAGAGAAAAGCAGGTAAAATGGAAGAATGGAAAGAGCCCATTGTTAGTGAGTTAAGGGATGTCAATGATGCAGAAAAGAAGCAGCAATTTCAGCAAGAATATCAAGAAGTTTTGGAATCTGTTTCTTTTGATGCTGAGACATTTACTCATCTTGTTCTAGTATATTAAATTCTAGCTGGACATGGCAATGAGGTTGCTGAGAGGACTTTAAACTTGGTGCATACAACAACTTTTATGCTAAGAGCCAAGGATGCAATCAATTCACTACATTCTACAGTTGGTGATGATTTTGACTATCCTTCTGGTGCTTCTACTGGAGATGACTCTCTTGAAGAGGATGTTGAAGATATAGGCAGGGACATAGGAGGAGACACTGAAACTCCAGCTTGGATGTTTTCAAAGGATTACAACTATCACCACCTTCAATCCACCTTGTTCAAATTAAATCATCAAACTCAAGCTGTCATTCAAGCCACCAATAACACCAGCACCAAAAGTCTTCTACAAGCCTATATCGAATCTCTACAATTGCATAAAATTTAAGCTCTCCAACATAATCAAGTTGTAGATGAATTGAAGTAGGAGATTGAGAAAGTCAAGGAAAATATCAATAAGAGGTTGGATGCCAAACTTCCTAATTCTACCATGACCTACTTAAATCAGAGTCTAAGGAAAGAACATGAATTGAGTTGGAAAGTTGAGAACTTGGGTTCAAGGATGTCAAAAATGGAGGACTCAGTTGCTCAAATTCTTTCTAATCAACAAACTTAAACTCAACTGCTACAGGAACTGGTGGCTGCTCAAACTTCCAACCCTGCATAACTTGATGATAACAAAAAGGGGGAGAAGGATGCAATTGTCCAAGCTAGTGAGGGGGAGAATGATGTGCACATAAAAGTCAACAAAGTAATTATTCCAGCCATTACTTTCTCAAAGCCACCAGTACTAGACAATATTGAATTGATCAATATAGCAGCAAATGAAATAGCAAATCTCACAATTGAGACAAATTCCAATAAGTGAAATGAGCTCAAGCTCAAGCCGAAAGAGCAAATGAAGAAAATTGATGAGAAAATTAAAAAGGTTTTTGGTCCAATTACAAATCAAGACAAATCTATGAAGCACTTCACACAATTGAGACAAATTCCAATAAGTGAAATGAGCTTGAGGAATATGGAGAGAGGTCAAACCTCAGCTAAAAGACATCAAAAGGTTAATGTAATCTTGAAGCCCAAGAATTATTCTTCAAAATATTCTAGCAAGAATCCTTTAGACCTAGTATATGCAGCTCCTCACTCTGATGAGAAGAAGCTGCTTGGTCACTCCATTGCCAATTATAAATATCCAAGAGACTCAGGCTTGAAGAAAAGAATAGATAAAATCTACAAAAATGGCAAACTGATTTGTGTGATGGCTAGACATCCTCAATTTGGAGAAGCTAAGAAAGAAGAAAAGTTGAGGATCAAGCATCAGAAAAGGCAGGCTTCCTTAGAAGCTAAGAAATAAGCTGAAAAGCTTGTAACCAAATCAGAAGTTGAGAAGTCTGCCACTATAACTAAATCTGATAAACTGGAGAAACCAAAGCAGACATCTGGAAAAAGAATAAGAAAGGAACGAGCTAAAAGGAAGCTTGAATTTGAAGAAGAAGAGGAAGAAACTGAGCCAACCCAGTCTACTACTACAAATCAACCAACTTTGCCCACAATGAAGCAAGCTAAAATCAAGGTCAATACTGAGGTGAACTTTCATGGTGAACCAATCATTCTTAAGGATGAACCAATAGACTGGGAAAACCTACCAATTCCAGAGCTGAATCTCCCTATTCCAACCTCCTCAAAAAGAAGAAAGAACATACCAAGCAAGCCAGTCGAGTCTATCCCTTTTAAATCGAAAACCTTATCCAAACCCAAGACAAAGGTCAACAAAGGAGATCAACTCTTTATTTGTGACATAAAGGAGTATTTAGACATAAATCTTCACTTGGATGAGCTGGATGAAGTGAGAGCCATTGATGCCCATAATAGACTCTCAGAAAGATTAGTGTTTAGGTACAAGGGTGGAAATTAATTCACTTGGCCTCTTCATAGGATTCTCAATGAAGGATACTCTGTCTTGGTAAAAGTATTCTCAGTAATAAAGAAAAACTTTGGATTCACCATGGTTGCTAAAAAGGAGATACTCAACAAAATTGAATAAATAAGACAAAGCTGGAGAGATCCAAGTGCACTATCAAGAGTCTTAACCATTCCTTACACTGGGAATAGAGTGCACTTGTGGCCATACTGGTTAATGGAGTTCAAAGATGAAAAGAACACCGGAAGATTTTTCAGACTAGATTACCAGCTAAAGATTTCAAGCAATGAAACTCTTGAAGAAATGCAGAAGATGGTGGATCAATCTAATGAAGATGAATCTGAGTTCTACAGAAAACTCCAACACCAGATTGAAGAGAAAAATGAAATATTAGGAAAGAAGACTAGACATTCAAGGAGAAAAGATTAATTTTCTCAGACTAGAGGAGCACCTTGAACAAAGCCTGTAAGACTTGTGTGAACTTTCTTTTGTCAACTTTCAATAAATATTGCAGCACTTATTCATTTTATCTGCTATTGAATGATTTTTTGTATAGCATGTTTTATTATCATCGTGTTCCTCTAAATTTATGCCTATAATTCTAGTAGACATAAATTGAGGGGAGATTATTAGGAATATGTTGTAGGTTTGATGATAATTTGCCAAAAATACCTTAGTAGATTTAATTAAGTGATTTTGTAGTTTTCAACGAATAATCTTCTCTGTCATTCGTTGAAATAGTAGCTTATGTTTAAATAAGTATTTATAGCACATTCTTGTGTACTATAATGTCTTAGATATTTAGAAGTTATTGGAAATTCTAAGTCACGTTGACTGCAAGAATGTTATTCAAAATAGGTTGGTTAATTGTATATATTAGATGCCTTATAATTTTGTATAAGTGAAATTGAGTCAACTGCTATGGAAATACTTTTAATGGATGTTTCTACAAGGCTTCGACGGATGACCCAAGTCATATTCGACGGATGATCAAATAGAGTCTCGACGGATGATTCAACATTGTCTCAACGGATGATCCAACAGATTCTCAACGGATAACAAATTCAAATAGGAGTTGATAGGTACTTGACGGTCACATGGGTTGATTATATACAAAAAGAATATGGCAGCCTGTAATCAGGACTATGAAGATCAAGAATCATTTCCATTTCCATGCCAACTTGAAGAAATACAAAGATGCTGGACGGAGAAATGAAGAAACATGTGATTAGACTTAGACAGTTTTGTTTTATTAGTTTTTCTCTTTCACATGTAACTTGGTAATAAATAAACCAAGAGTATCTAGTAGAAAAAAAAATCAATCGATTGAAAGAACTGAGAAATAGATAAGGCATAATGTAACGCCCTCAAATCCGGGGTCTAGATTTGGGAGTTACTAACCGATACACAATATTAAAATATGTATAGTGGAATAAAATAATAAATATGACCCCCTGCATGCAATTGGATCGATCACAGGTTATAATATCAAACAGACACTAATACAAACCAAATGTTATTACAACCCATAAGTCTTTTTAGTTTATAAACGATTAAAATTTTATTACAAACCTCTAGACTAATCAAGCGTCCCAAAATAGTCTACCTAGAAACACACCAAATTATTTACAAGCACACAATTAGTTATTCAGTAATCTCATCTCAAAGTTCCACTATATAGAGTAATTTCAGGGAAATATAAAAACGTTAAACTATTCTAAAGTTAGAATATGGAAGATATACTTGCATGATTATGATTAAACAATCTGATAAGCAAAATATTAAACTATTCAGAAATTAGAATAGTACGTAAAGTTGCATTTGGTATCTGAATAAACAAAGTAACACACAATTCTGAATTTAGAATAGGTGAATAAACTTGCCTGGTATGCTCAATAACTTCACACTATACCCTTGGCTTATAATTGCTGACTACCAACTCCGTGTAACACTTGACTACGCTCCTTACTACTTGATTCTATAAACAAAGGGACTATCTCAATTAACATAACCAAACTCAATCGACGTAACTATACGTCTCGACCTCTACCCGATCGTTTATAACTAATCATGGTATTTTAAAACTGTAAACATATAGCATGCATATCACATAACACGTAATCATGTTATTCATATAACACGTAATCACATATTTCATGTAACATATAAATCAGATCGTCAAAAGATAGGTCTCAATACGTTTAGAATTGAAATTGGGTCAATAACGGTATTTATCGATCAGATGCCGACTTAGAATGATTTATATATCAAACGACCTTTCAATACAAAAGAAATTAGGTCTCGAAAGTATTTTTATTGAAAGCGAAATATTTTTTTGAGTCTATACGCGTTCGTTTCGTATTAAACGGATGAATCGTTTATTTATTATGAATAAAATACATAAAATCAATTAATAATAATAATTGATTTTTCAATAATTAATTATAATTTTTAAAAGCTAAAAATAATTGTTTGGAATTATTTGAATTAATTATAAATAATTATACTTTATTTAACCATTTATAAATAAAATTAATTGATTAAATAAATTAATAAATTAATTAAATTTATAAATAATTACTTAAAATAAATTATAAATAAGTAAATCAAATTTTAATTTTTGAAAATAATAAATGAAAATAATTTTTAGAATTTAATATAATTTACTATATAATTTTTAAAATTTAAAAATAATAACTAAATAATTTTTGAAATTAAAAGAACTAATTTTTAGAAAATAGAAAATGAATTTTGATTTATTTTAAAAAGAGAATTCAAAAACAGATTTGTATAAACAGAAGAGGGGAAATTCGGAACGACGGAGAGGGGGAGTCGCCGGCGCTACTCGAGAAAACGACCGGAGTTGAAGAACTCGCCGGATAATCTCCAGAATCCGGCGAACTTCAAAACTTCAGGCGTCGCTCGATTTTTGCCAAAAATACACCATTTGACTCCGTTTTTAATCCTAAACTAATCTAAGAATTCCTAGGAACTCAAATATCTTATCAACATCAATCAAACAAGCCGGAATCAACCAAAACGTTCAAAAATCAGGCCACCACTCGCGATTTTCCTGCGAGAACCCAAATCCACCAATCCTCAACCAAATCGATCGTTCTATACATCAATTTAAAGTTTTAATCATGTATAATCTATTCATAACCATATAAACATCAGATAATCAAGAACAAACCCAAAAATTCAAATAAAAAATCTGACAAAACTTAAAAATTCGGTTTTAATCAAAACGGAATGAAAATTATACAAACTATATATGAAAACTATCCTTGTGATATCAGGAACAATAATCAACTATCAAAAATATCAAACAATCATTCAAGAATCAAAACAAAATTCAAGCTTAAGAACACAAATTCGATTTTAATCAATAACCCACCTCTGATGATGATTTTGGTATCAATAGAAATGGTTTGATGATAAGATTATTTTGGTTATTAGAGCTTCAAAAACGGATCCCTGAATCTCCCAAAATCATTGATTCTTTTTTCATGAATGAATTATATCCCCAAAAACTTTGATTTTCTATTTTCCTATTTTCTGAATTTTCGATAAAAATGAAATAAAAAGAATTTTGCATCTATTTATATTTTCTGGAATTTAATACTCCAAAATCAATTAAGGGTGTTTTTATACCTTAATTAAAATAGTTAGGCCCATAAATAACAATTATGGGGAATAATTTTAAAAGCAATTAAATATAAAACTTATTTTAAAATTCCCCAAAAATTATGAATAATTCAAAAATGTAAAAATAATAGGTATTTGAAATATGTATGATTTTATAAAAATAAAAACATGAATTTGGTGGGCGTTGGGGTCCCGGCCCGTTGATTTTTGAAAAACCGAAATGATTCCTAAATTAAAAGAAAAACCCTGAAAACACATAAAATACATTCAGGCGGACATAAAACGAGATAAAACCAGTACCTCGATAAAAACGTAATTAAACACGCGTCCAGATTGCAGATCGATTCATATAAATGCATTTTAAACACATTACAAGTAATCAAAAAAATTTATGGTCCTTGCAGGGCCACATGTAACAATTATAGTACGTAATATCATGGCAATGAACATTTTAAACTTATTTAAACTGTTAATATTTATTTATTTATCACAAAATATTCACATAATTTTACCGGATATTACACATAATCTGTTAAGAATTTCTTAGTTGTCTCTTTGTAAATTCACTTGTAAGTAGCTATGTGCATTCTTGCATCACATAGATCTTCTAAATTTATATATATCTCTGGTGGAAACAATTATCCACCAGAAAGTTTTTAAATATCCTTGTTTATTTACTTTGTATTTGAATACTTGAATATTTCTTATCCGCACTTGGCATATTCATACACAGTTATATTTATATTTGCAGAAGTTTTTAAAAGATTGAAAAGAAACCTAGAATTATATTCAACTCCCCTTCTGAAATTTTGAAATTTTACTTGTTAGATTGTTTGGGAATAATAGGAGGTTATAATTTACGACTACAATTGGCCATGTGCTATGAGTTGCACTCATGGTTCGATATGGATTGAACCCATCAGAAGCCACCCTTAATCTAACATTTCGATTTTCAGATAAAAATTGTGAATATTTGGAATCCATCATCTTACAGGCTTCACCATCAGCCGGATGACATAATTTCCCATCTTTCTTTCTATCTGATGCATGTCAAATCATTAACTTTAAGGAATCCTTACACATAAACAATTGTTATAGTCTAGGTTTGATGGGGAAATATCTCATGACTTTGTCAGACACTTTCTTATTTTTCAATCTGGTCCTTTATCTCTCCATCTTGAAACAATACAAGTTTTGCGTGCATTTTCATTTCTATTTTCACCCCAATACAACATGCAATCATTTGGACATGCATGTATTTTTTTGTAGTCAAGTCCTAAATCTTTAATGGTGTTTTTAGCTGAACTAAAGGAGGAAAGTATATTAACATCGGGAAATGCCTCTTTTATCAGCTATGAAATTTCACTAAACCCTGACTCCGTCACTTCGTTAATGCACTTATACTACAAGAAAAAAGTCCATAGACATCGGTTTTTGGCCGATGGTTGGGAGTAGAGATAACGTTGCAGATATGAGAGTTGAGACTTGAGAGAGAGGGAGAGAGAGAGCCAGAGAGGTGAGGGTCAAGAAGAGACCAGAAAAGAGATAAAATATATTTTACTTATTTTGTTTGTTTAATCACAAGATAGTGAAAAAAAGAGAGGGAACAAAAATTTGGCTGAGGCGGTATCATTTGGTAAGTAAGCGGGGAAAATTTTAACAAGTAGGGGAAAATAATTTGAAGTGCCGCGCTTTGAATTTTTTTAGTATTTAAGACATCGGTCTGTTAAGGAAGTGATGTGTTAATAATACAAAGATATCACATTAACACGGGATGATGTTAATGAACTTTTTAACAACAGTGGCATGAGTGACTGATGTCTAATGTGTGATGTCTATTATCTTTTTTCTTGTAGTGTTACAGTGGTAGAGTCTAACCAAAAAACTTAAGAGAGAAAATTTCTTCCAACTAGGGTACAAGGGTTGCTTTACTTCCTCAATAAGATGATAGAATTTTTTGTATTTTCATTAGGACCCGTATTATTGTGAGTAATATTCAACATCTGATCAAGATTATCCTTAAATTCAGCATTTCCTTCAAAATCCATCATTTCATTATTGTCCTTCAAATTTGAAACATCATAAATCCACCTAACAGCTATTAGAGAAGGCATATTCAGAATAAGATGATTATACACATCGTGTTCACCCCACCATTCACGACTATCACATGTCCTACAAGGACACTTTATTTCATTTCCGACGGCATAATTGACCATTGCATTTCTCACAAAATCGTTAACCCCTTTAACATACTGACTACTCGATCTTGGATGATTTAGCCAGATTTCTTTGCCTTTCATTATTGCTACAGTTCAAAAATACAGTCAAATATATAAGCACTTCTCTTATTTTTATTAATTATATCCATTCTTATGTCTTTGTTGAAGTATTTTTAAACTGACCTGTTCTTTTTGTATCTCGAATTATAATTTACGTTTTCCTTATCTTATTATAATAATTCACATAGAATAAAAGGCTTAAACTACCTAACACTTAATATTTATCATTTCTAATAATAACCGAATTGTTTCATTATATTTTTTATTTATAAGCCTAATTGTATCCCATAAAGCAAGCTATACATATATTGATACCTAATCAAATTTGCTTATACTTGCAGATGCACATATACTTGTAGATTATTAAGCATTTCGAAATATCAAATTTACAGATTATATACTTGTAGATGCACACATAAAGTACAGTACAATATACTTGCAGATTATTAATCATTTTAAAATATTGACCAGTTCAAAACTAATCATGCATATTATTGGAATTTTTATATAAAGTTGAAGGAATGGGTACTTTTAGGATATATATGCTCTTGGTATCCTGCATCTTCACAAAGGTTTCAATCGATTGTTCGTCTAATCTTGAGAGCTAAAACCGAAATGGACAACATTACTTTAAAATAGGAAAAAGGCTTACAGTACCAAAACAGAGCACTTTAAACATGTTTCAGACTGTTGTACAAAAACATGGCACATAATTTAAACACTCAGACAAACACATTAGTATGCTCGAATTTTACTGAAACAATATAAACTACAATTTTGGGAAAGTCTTTCCGAAGGGGAATTTATTTTTCTTTAAAAACCGTTAATATGCTAATGGATACAAAGAATTAAAAATATAGGCTAACACAAACAAAGAATTGAAAAGATTGAACAGAAGACTAAAGGATAAAAAACATGTCATAAAAAATTAAACAAATTTCATAATTCAAACACACAGTAACACATAACAAACATAAATACAAAACGCAATATACATTATCCCCAAAATATAAATAAGGGTTTTAAATTTTAAAAATCTCCGAAATATAAACACATACACACAAGTGAAAACAAACACAAAACTTAATTATCCCCAAAATATAAATAAAGATTTTAAGTTAGGGTTTCGTTTTATTACCAGATTGAGACTAATGCCTCCAAACCCGCTTAAAACTAATGCCTCCAAACCCGTTTTAACAAAAAAAATTAGGGTTCCGTTAATAGTTAAGAAAAATCAAATAAAGGGTAGATAAATTACAGAGAAATTAGGGTTTGTTACCTGTTTAAGAGTGTGAATCAAATCATCGTAACCTATTATCTGTTTAAGAGGAAGAAAACAAAGAACACGAATAGAAAGAAAGAGAAAGAGCGAAGAGAGAGAACAGAGAGAAAGAGAAAGTGCAGAGAGAACGTTACACCTATTTGTTTTGAGAATGACGGTTAACTATTTGAGCAGTGAGAGAATAAAATTAAAGTAAAATATTAACAAAATATTTAATTAAAATAAAATAAGAGTAGGCTTTTACTCTAATTAGACCGGCCTTTTTTCCCCATTATTTTAACACATTTTTTTATTATCTACGATAACACCAACGAAAGTGTTGGTTTTGAAGGTTTATTAATATACAAGATAACATCGCTACACATAAATACCAACATAAAATTATAATGTTACCTTATATTTAATTTGATGTAAATTTTGCTTTATAAGACAAGATTTCAAAAAAAAAATCATTTTTAAGTGTTGACAAATATCATATATGGTATAGTGATATTATTATATCAGTCATATCACGACATTTAATAATAATTATTTTATAACATTTTTAATGACTCTAGTATATATTATGTAATATGTTTTTCTCGTTTATGTTCTTTTCCGATTGTGCATTCGGACCCGAAAGTAACAGGACCAAGGTTTTTAAAATAAAAAAAAAAACAAAATTACTGATTTGGCTGCGTTTACGATTTTCAATTTTTATAACCTGAATAATATTATGTCAGTTTTAGTTTCATACAAAAACCAAACAAATGTTAACCAACAAATAATGGCTAACCAAACAATTACAATTAACATGACACAGCTCAAGTAATTATTTTTTTTAAACGTGAATGGGTGCTTATTTTTCCACTTTACCTTTGACAATCCATAAATGCTAACCAACAAATGAAGGCTAAAAATTACCCCCAGCCAAGTGCCGAGATCAGTAGCATTTTTTTGCACTAGCAGCAGTACTTTATACATATCATTTTGCTCCTTAACAGTTAGTACATTACTACATCTTTTGACTTTTTTGACACGAGAAAATATATACCTCTCACACCCAAAATTCAATAAGAGTGTCCTCTTTATTTCATTATCACATTGGCATAATCTGGTTCTGGGGGATTCTTCAAATGCTTTATGATTTCAGCAATGCTCAACATCTTGAAACATGAACCCTAGGGCGATTGTCAAGTGTGGACCATAAGGTAATGCGTACCTTACTTAGTACTACGTGTAACATGCATGTGTGTAAATTTGACTATATGAGCAATGCACTATTTGTTCTGTGTTGTTAATGAATCCAATGGCTCTGCATTTAGGAGTTGAATAGTTGGTTGCATTAAGCAGAACAAACAAAACTCCGGAGTTTGATTTTGCTTCAAACCTCAACAAACAACACTTACTAAAGTGATATGGAAGTTGGAAGTATTTACTACACCAGTCTTAAATGTCTACCGTACCCACACTTTAGCAGTAATTTCAACTTTTTTCTACATTTCATTAATAAAGACAGTTGAGAGTTGCCTGAATTCCTTTATTAACCACCTAGTACCCATGATTTCTTCACATTCATACCAAACAGCTTCTTTTCTGAAATTCTTTACAGTTCTTGCTTGGTTTTTTTACTGGATCATCAGGTTCTCGGGTTTCATGGGTTCGCCAGAAATGTTTCTCTTTACAGCTTTTCTTACTTTTGCTGCAGCCATTCATGGCATTGAAGGAGATGCCTTGGTTAGTGGCACTGTGTTTTGTGACCGCTGCAAGGATGGAAGAGTTACATTATTTGATTATCCCCTTGATGGTAAGATCTGAAATTTTTACGCTACATGTTATTACTCCTTTTCGATATTGGTATCTACATTCTACTAGACACTTGTTTGCACACAACTGGATTAGCTTAATTCGTGGTGAGGAAAAGCCTAAAGCTCTGGAAATGAACCAATTCGGAAAATTTTTACATAGATTTTTTTGCATCTTCGGATGTCTTGCCAGGCTTACCGGAAAAGAATTACAAAGGATATGACTTGGACATTTAGATCATATCAATGTATTCAAATATTTTTTATGATGCATTGTATATATTCTCCATTAGATTCGGATGAGGCAAGGGGAGTGAGGAGTCATATACTTGAGCTTGGTCATGGGGCGGGGGAAGGAGCCTTGCCTCTAGGAATTCACCGAGTCATGTACTCTCTTTTAGCTACAGAAGAAATTTGTCAACCAACCTATTAAAATTTTTTATTTGTTGGTAGTTTTTGCAGTTCACATGAAGGTGGCTAATACACACAATTGTAATCAAATGTTTGAACAGGGATGAAGGTATCAGTGTTTTGCCCCGGAGATAATGGACAAACTTTTGAATATGGGGAAACAACTACAAATTTCATGGGAAGTTATACTATGAGATTTCAAGGAAGTCCTGACCTGACTAATTGTGTTTCTCAAGTATCAAGCACCGGACAAGGCTGTGGGGCAGCTTCTGGTTCCCCCCAAACTATACGACTTGTGTTTAGGGTGTTCGATCTAATAATGTACACAGTTTATCCATTGATTTCTCAGCCCGCTCAGCCTATGCCCTATTGCCCGGGATCAAGCACTCCTCCACCGCTGGTAAAACCTCCAACACCTCCATTCACAAGTGTTCCAACTCCAACACCTCCATCCACAAGTATTCCAACTCCAACACCTCCATCCACAAGTGTTCCAACTCCAACACCTCCATTCACAAGTCCAACTCCAACACCTACTCCAACCGTTGGACAACAACCACCGGCCAGAACTCCTCCAACATCTACGATACCTCCGTTGCCCCCATTACCTCCTATGCCACCAGTACCATTCTTTCAAGCATCAGCTTGTCCATCCCAGTAAGTTGCAAATTATTTTTCTAATCTAAGTTATCTTATGGCATTCACTGTAATCCATGTTTACAGAACAACTTATTTATTGTCACATTAATTGTAATTTTGAGCTGAAAAATTAGTTGTTACATTCTTAAATCAGAACAAATCTATAATCATATATCAGTAGATATTTGAAGAAAATTGAGGTAGTGGCAACAAAACTCAGAACAGTCGTCTTAGTTTTTCAGCAAATATATTTGAAGTCCCTCTAAATTCCCAACTCACGGCATTACAGGATGTGGGCAATGCCAGAGAACAGATGTCACTGGAGAGTACTAATACCTGATTTAAAAGTAGCTCTTGTATTTGGGCCACTGGCTGCCAGAAGATATGGGACAGACGTTACGTTGTTAGTTAGCATGAGTGGAAGAGGTGATCCTTACAAGACTCTCCTTAGAGAAGCCACAACTGCACTTTTAAATTCCTACAACAGTATTCAGTTTCCATATCGTCCCCTTTCGGTGATCATACGAACAAATTATGCACTTTTGGGGTCTACCAGAGATGTCCTCAGGACTGCTCTGCACTTCATGCAGGCTAATTCTGGCTACGGAAATGTCACCTGCAACTTTACTCCTTGCACCTGATATCCAAGTCTAATATTAGATATGTTGCTATCCAGAGTTATATCAATCATCGTATACTTATCGTGTATCCTATTTTAAATTCTTCATTGGGTTTGTCCTGTAGATTAGTTTCAGAACAAGCCTGGTACATGTATTCACTTACTAAAGAGATTAGCAATAATTACTGTATTCTCTTCTTGAAGCAACTATAAATTTCATTTTGTTTACTCCCCTGTAAAGAAAGCATGTATTTATACATAAGATTAACATATAGAACTCTAGGGTTAAGCCATGACTCACGTTCTATATATATAGTTTCTATGAGCGATAAGGATATCTTATTTACAGCAATTAAGTAAACAATAAAAGTTGTACCCAGAGACAAGACGTAAGACCCTTAAGCTGGATTAGAATTCTGGGTTTTGATTTGCTAGGCATGGACGTCGCACGTGTCGCCAGGCGTCGATTGGCGCTGTGGCGACTTGGGATAAAAGGTTGAGCATTCAGGCTTGTAAATCTGTTGTGTCTTTACATTTACTTGGTAATTAGACACACTTGCACACACGATTGGATCTTTGTTGTGCGTGGGCTTTTGGTTATATCCGTTGTGTTTGGGTTGCTGGGGTTGTTGGGCGAGAACCTATCGAGAAGTCTGACTATTTGGGCCTTGGGGTGACTGAGTAGGCCACACGGATCAGAAAATTCAAGGTTGAAAATCTGGCCCCGTGACAAGTGGTATCAGAGCTGCGTTGATAGATTTATGGATTCAAAATCATGGCTGGTGAAAATTCTACGGGTGAAAGGTTGGCAAGGCTTGAAGATTTTCTGGGGTGCCTTTGTCAACAGATGAGATTCCTCTAGAGAATCGGGTTTAGGTTCTAAGAGATGGCTTAGATGAATTCAAGACCACGGTTGATGATCTTGTGAGGGTTATGAAGGAGGGTTATAATGCCCAAATTTAGGCATTGTGTGATAAACTAGTGTTGGTGAAGCGGGCTGTTGTTGCTGGTTCGTCGAGTGGAAGGGAAGGCCACTCAAAGTTGAAAATTCCGGAGCCGAAACCTTATGATGGGGCGAGGGTCGCAGAGGATCTGAAAAATTTCTTGTGCGACAGGGAGCGGTATTTTAGGGTTTCCTATATTGATATTGCGGAGGAAGTTTCAATCACAAGTATGTACTTGGTTGACGATGCAAAATTGTAGTGACGGACTCGTACTGATGGTGATGCGGGTGTGGGCAGGCCGGAGATAACCACGTTTGAGGCATTGAAGAGGGAACTTAAGGAGCAGTTTCTGCCACTTAATGCTTTTTGTCTTGCTAGGAAGAGTTTAAGAAATCTCAAACAAAGGTGAACTGTTCGGGATTATGTTAAAAAATTCAGTTCTTTGTTTATTGGATATAAAGAACATGTCGAATGAGGATAAGTTGTTCAATTTCTTGGTTGGACTGAAATTTTGGGTGCTGGCAGAATTGAGGCGAGAGGTTGTGAGGGACTTGCCGACTGCTATCGCCACTGCTGATGGTTTGGTTGACTATAAACAGGCTTTTTTACATGACACTGAAATGGGTAAAAATAGTAGCAAGAATCAAAAGGAGGAAGACAGAAACAAGAAGAATGACAAGAAAAATGGCAATAGTGATGCCAAGGATAATAGGCAGTCTCAAGGGGTTGGCGACAAGGGTGATTTATATGTGAAGGGCTATATTTTGCAACAGAACAGCTATTTCATCAGCTCTGGGATGAGAGATTGAATGCTCTTCGTGTTGATAAAGATAGTGAGGAAAATAATGAAGGAAATTATGGGGTTCAAGTGAGGGTGAATCCTATGCGTTCGGTTACACTAAGGACTAAAAAATCCGTGGAGGCGGATGGACTTATGTATGTCAAGACCTTAGTGAATGGGAAGGCAGTCATGACTATGGTAGACACGGGTGCCACAAAAAGTTTCTTTGGGATGAAATATGCCGAGGAGCTTGGGTTAAAGATGGAATCGAGTTCAAATCAGATCAAGATGGCTAACGCCGAGGTGCAAAGAATTGGGGGTTATTTCAAATGTTGGCTTGACTCTTAGTGATTAGCAAGGTAACTTTGCGTTTCATATTGTTGCCTTAAATGATTTTGATTCCATCCTAGGTATGGACTTTTTTATGATGACTAGTAGCACTATTATGTTGCGTTATGGTGGGATTATGAACATGGATGAAGCATGTACATATTTTGTGAAAGCTATTCCTATGCATATTGATAAGGATAAAAAGAAAATGAAAAAGTTGGGGGATGTTCATATTTGGTCGGTGACATGGTTTATGAAATTGGATCATAGGTTGGCGACTTATTTCTACAAGCAAGCAAACTTTGTAATTTTCTGGTTGGGCCTAAGTCAATGTCTCCAAGGATTGGAGGCGCTTCTGGAACTTATGTCAGAATGAAATTTGATGTGTGGTCGATTGGGCGTCTACACATGGTCATCAGGTTTTGATGACGAAAGGGGGGAAATTGTGGAGGTTAATGTGATCAACTTATGGTAGCTGGTTGGGTTTGGCAGTGGAAGGAACTGCAGATGGATTTATAGCCTTGGTTCATGGGCGTTGGGTTTGCTACTTTTAAAAACAGGCTTCTCAGAATTATTGATGATTTGATAAGGAAATCAAACTCAAGAGGTGTAGGAGGGTGTGTAAGACCCTTTGGTTGGATTGGAATTCTGGGTTCTGATTCGCTAGGCAGCCAAGTGAAATTGGGAGCAAACGTCATCAGGAGGTGACACGGACTAGTCGCCAGGCGGCGACACTAATTAGGCGCCAGGTGGCGATACATACTAGTCGCTAGGAGATGACTCATATTGGGCGCTATGGCGACTCATGATAAAAATTAGTTGGCTGATTTATGTGTGGGCAACAGTGAGCTGGGAGCTAACTTGGAGTCCAAAAATGACTAAAGGGCAATTCAAAAACGTGGGCACATGTGTGCCACATGAGGCTAATTTATATATGTGATATATATATATATATATGTATGTGTGTGTGTATCTGTGTATGTGTATATATTTGCTGGGATATGCACAAGTGGGTTCCTGAGTAACTATATATATATATGCATTTTCTGAATGTATCTAAGGGTTATTCTGTATATGTTCATTTTGTATTCTGGACTTGTATTATATGTTAGGCAGTGGGCAAAGTTTGTAAACATATCTTGGGGTTGTATCCTTATATTGTTGGTCAATAAATGGTTGAGCATTCAGGCTCGTAAATCTGGTGTGTCTTTACATTTGCTTGGTAATTAAACACACTTGTATACACGATTGGATCTTTATTGTGCGTGGGTTTTTGGTTATATCCGCTGTGTTTGGGTTGTTGGGGTTGCTGAGCGACAACCTCTCGAGAATCCTGACTACTTCTGTGTTGTGACGACTGAGTAGGCTGCACGGATCAGAAAATTCAGGGTTGAAAATCTGACCCCGTGACACAGAATTATGTTGTCATAAAGTAATTATTTTTTCTTGTGAGATGAGCCTAGTGCTTTTAGGCTAAATGACCTTTTGACCCTAAAAGTATATAGCGTTATACCCATCAGTCCGAAATATTTGAACTCGTACCTTTTAACTCCCAATGTATGAGATTTCGTATCCTTTAGCCCTTTTTACCGTAACCGGTATAAATTGTAGGGACAAAAAAGACATTTACCCTCCGAATTGTATCGTTATAGGTCAAATGCACATATCTCATATCTTAAGGGTTAAAAGGTACATTTCTTACATATTTATTACATCCATTAGTCCTTAAAGTATATTATGTTGTACCATTTAACCCTCAAGGTATAAGAAATGTACCTTTTAATCCTCAAGGTATAAGAAATGTAACTTTTAACCCATAATGGTACAAATCGGAGGAGAGTAAAATGTCTTTTTTTCCTTCCGATTTATACCTATAACGGTAAAAAAGGCTAAAGGTTACAAAATCTCATACCTTGGGTGTTAGAAGGTATGAGTTCAGATATTTGGGGCTGATGGATATAACACTATATATTTTAAGGGTCAAAAGGTCATTAAGCCTTATTTTTATGGATATAATTGTTGGAAGAACAAGTTAGATCAAGTTTTTTAAGAATCAGAACTTCCAAAGGACATACAGAGTAACCATTCACATCACTTATGTTATAAGTTAGGTATTGAAGCTACATGGCATAGGGGTAGTTCATGACCTTGTTCATTTACAACATTATACTGAATATTTACAATTACTTCCGCATGGTTAGTGACTGAACGAGGACTCTAAAGAACCCGAGGATAAATATTTTATTAATTTTTAGATAAAACTGTATTTAGTCAAGATATTGACATATTCTTGTTAAGTCTTATAAATATCCAAAACGGAGTCATTGTAGGCTTTTAACATATCATATGTACCTCTGTTCTCTTAGTGCCCTAAAAACACTTTAAACACTTTTATGTTCTTATGGTACCACATTGGTACAATGGAAATAAACAAACTTACGTTACCCCTTGAAGTCATGGCATTGAGCAACTTACAGGGAAACATGATTATAGTAATCAAGTAGTTCTTAGCATACTAGGAGAGGTAATAAGTTAGAGTACTCAAGTGTACATTTCCAATGAGAGATGAGAAATGCTTTTGCAACCCCAAACACTAGTTGACATTCCCTTAGATTTTAGCAATTCCATTGAGAAGAATTATCTAAAGAGGACATGGTATATATATTGCACAAATTAGTCATTTCTCAAAGTTGGGTTTACTTCATAACCTACATTACTAATGTCTGCTTATGTATCATTTTCAAGATTAACCGTATGAACATGTAAGGCAAGTTGCTCGTCATTTTTCTACAACACAAATGACCATATGTTTAATCATCTACACTTTATAGTGTGAGTGAGTGGTCTCATTATAGGTCGAATTTAGCGCCTAATGGTTGGCAAATTAGTCATATTTGATGCATATAGTCATTGTATCTTCATCATAACTTGCGCTTAATTTCACTGAGCAATGATGGCACTAAAATTAGTATAGTTGTGCCTATATTATGAATCAAAAAGTGATATTGATGTTGAAATAGAACTTGTGCTCCAATGCAAAGTTTTAAAATGGTACTAAATATATCTAAAATATTGCTATATTTTTTACCATGAGCCGATTTGATACGTAAAAATATCTACCAAAAACCAAAAACTTGGTTCTGATGAGGATACAATAGCTCTATGTATAAATTTTTTAATTGATTTGACATTTTGCTATGTTAACCCTGTTTGGTAATGAATACAATATAGAGGGGGGTGAATGTGTTTTGGATATTTTTAAGGCTTGTTAAATGTTTGTTGCTTGGTTAACAAAGCAGATTTGAAATGTAGTAATATTATGTTAACTAAAATAAAACAGTGCATACAATATTTCAAAACTCACTTAATTTGGTATTAAAATCAAGCTAATGTTTTGCTACAAATCCTGGGTTCTTTTTAAGTAAAGAACTCAGCTTCTTCTTTCAGAGAGTTTCAAGAAAACTAGATATGTTTGATACACTATAAAAGCAAAGGACCAGTGTTTATTTTATAGATTATAAACCAGGTTGACACAACATGCAACAAGATGTACTAAACCCTGTATTAAGTTATCTCTAAAGCTTTCCATTTATGGCTTTGTGAATCTTTGCATATCCTGTGGATCTGTGACTTTTCTTTGTCCGTTAATCTTGGCCTTTGGTCTTGTACTCTTCAAGCTGCTTTTGTAGACTTTCCAATCTAAGTGATTAGATCGTTTGTTGATTGATAATCTTGAATATTTAACTTGTCTGCAATCTTTACTTGAGCTTCATGTCGAGATCTCCAGTTGGTGTATAGAGAACTGGCATCTCGATAAGTATAATGACTTTTCGAGATCTCTTAGTTTTTTACAAGTGTTTTGACTTGTCGAGGTATCCAAGTTTTCTAAAAGTGAATTTGGCTTGTCGAGGTCTCTGAGTTCTCTATAAGTGAACTTGGATTGTCGAGGTCTCCAAATCTCTGCATGTAGAAATAACTTTTCGATATCTCTAATCTTCACATCTTCATTTGACTTGTAAATATCTCTTAGTTTTCGATATGCATAGATGACTTGTCGATATCTCCAATCTTCATATCTTTATATCTTCATTTGACTTGTCGATATCTCTGGGACTTCTCGATAGGCCAATTTGGACTTCTCGATAAGTCATTCTGGAGTTCTCGAATGACTTATCTATATGACTTGATCTGTGACTTGTAGATATCTTGAATTAGAACATTTTTATCAAAACAGATTTATTCAACTCCAAGCTTTTTCACAATTTCTCTGAGGCATGATCTTCTTCCAGAGTTTATTCTTAGGCTTGAGAATGCTTACAGAAAAATACTCCAGCCTAATCTTTGACATTTTTACAGACTAAAATAATACAGTACAAAATGCAAATTTAGATTATCATACAACTAATTCTTAGGGCTGTCAATTTGACTTAGTCTTGTTAAAATATTGGCATGTCTTGCACAACAAACCAAGTAAAGTAGTTATCTTGACACATATACTTTGAAATTCAAGTAAATGGGTATAACAAATACAAATTATTGAAATAGTGAGTATCGAGAAAAGGAAAGCGGTTTTTAAACTTTATGAACTTGATGCGGAATTTAAAGGGATCATTCATATGAACCCTGTCGCTCTATTTGAGCAGAAAGAGGTCGTCAAAGAAAGGGAGGTGAATGCAGATGGATCATTGACCCAACAAAATGATGCAAGGAAGCTATTAGATATACTACTTTTGATGTTGCTCCATGTCATCAAGATTGACAGCTCTTAGCCAGCTCATATTATCCACATCAGCTTAGTTAGTTACAGAAGTTGTTATTCTCTTTGATTGTATATAACATCTAGTTGTTACCTTGTGATATAATTACATTTTACATAAAAGATATATCTCTCTGCAATTCAGTTTTCATCTTCATATACATAAAGCTCTATTTCATTGTTGTACATTCATTAATAGAGATTCATCTGTGAGATTGTATCATTTATATCATGGTATCAGAGCCTTATGCTTGTTTTTTGATCTGATTCACGATTATCTATTGAAATCTGCATCAATTGTAATTGATTCATTGTTGTTTGATTGTTTCGATTTA
This sequence comes from Apium graveolens, assembly GCF_009905375.1. Classification (NCBI taxonomy): domain Eukaryota; kingdom Viridiplantae; phylum Streptophyta; class Magnoliopsida; order Apiales; family Apiaceae; genus Apium; species Apium graveolens. The sequence goes on along the minus strand of NC_133653.1, from coordinate 107,477,960 downwards.
TTGATACTTCAATTATTTGTTGTTGTTGATTGATTTACTTGAATGATAATATCAACTTCATATTCTTCCGTTACGCTGGGCTCAAATTCATCTACATCAACTGTAAGAATGGATGTAAACCATCCGTACTACCTTCATTCATCAGACAATCCAGGAATGTAATTAATCACTGTGATTTTAACAGAGAAAAACTATAATCAATGGTGTCGATCTATAGAAATAGCTTTATCCTTCAAATTAAAGCTCTATTTTATTGATGGATTGTGTCATCCACCTGCTTCTACATCACTGTCATTGATGTACTGGACTCGATGCAATAATATGGTAACTTCCTAGTTACTCAATTCTCTATCACTTGATATTCGTAAAAGTTGTTTAGATGAAAACTGCTCTTGCGATTTGGATTGATCTATAAACTCGTTATGCTCAAATTAATGTTCCAAAGTTATTTAAACTCCGTTCTGAACTCTCTCATTTAAAACAAGGAGATTTGTCGATTGCTAGTTATTTTGTGAATTTCATGATTTTAACGATGAATTAGATTGTCTTCGTACAATACCTAGATGTAAATGTGCTAAGTGTACTCGTATTGTTAACACATAAATTGATATGTATGAGCAAGATTTGAAGTTGTCACAATTTTTAATGGGCAAGTGTGCAATTGGCTTGTACAAGAACTTTGGCTTAGAATTCAAAGATAGTTGATTATTTGAGCTTGTAGGTTTAGTGGTTTGAGCATGTTGGATTTGAATTGACTGGACATTTTTCTTTATACCTGAATCATCCTCCTTCTTCTTCCTTCTTCTCTCATCACCTCTTTTCTTATTATCTCCCTTCTTCTCATCTTGCTTCTTTTATTTGATACCAGTTGCTCTAGAGGATTGACTTGGATTTGAGACAGGAGGTTTTTGATCATCTTTCTTTTGCCCATCATCATCCAAGTCATCCTTATTGAATTGTGCTTTGGGCAACTTGGCTTCAGGATCTCTCAAATATCTCCCCAAAATCCTTATCATCTCTATATCTTCACCAGTCTTGTTCTTTTTGGTCTTCAATCTAGTTTCCAAAGTCATTATAAGCTTTTTGTTTGCCATGACACAATATCTGGGAACAAAAAAGTTCTTGAGTTCCTCGGTATTTGGACATATGTAAGCCACTCCCTTGCTTGGCTGGAGATATGCTTCTGGAAAAGCAGCTTCTTGAGCTTTTTATAATTCCTTAAGAAAGAGAGTGTCTTTACTGATTACTCTGTTTACTTTTTCAATAAAGATATCCAATTTAGATGCCCTTCTTGATGTAAGAAAATTAAGGGACACCTGCATGCATCTGTCTACACCTGAGTCATTGATGTTTATCGCAACTCTATTTTCCTGAAAATTACCCTTGGATACCAAAATCACCCTTATGAAGTTTATGGTCTTGTTCAAAGCCCGCTTTTAGGTGATGAAGTTGTTGTTGAGAGAAGCTCTGAGAGCCTTTATCAAATCTTCAAATTCCTTGCTCAAACTAGGCCCCTCAGCTGTTTTTATAAGCCTCTCCATTCCAACATCAATTTCTTGAGATTTGCCTTTATCAGAAGCTTGAATAGATATAGATATTTGGGATGATCTTAGTAGCCTAGCCTCAATCTCCCCCTTAGGCTTGTTAGTAGGCAGGATAAGAGGTGTAGGTATTTTAGGCCTTACAGCTTTTTGAAGTGCAAGTAGTGGAATGTTGAGTGCACCCATGATGGCTCCCAATGACACTGAATTTTGCATTTGTAGGTGCTTATGAGAGTCCACTAGGCTCTGAATATCAGCTTGTTGACTTGCCACCATTGGTTTGAGTTGTGATACTTGAGTTTTTAGAGACTCATTGGCTGACTTTAAGGTAGAAACTTGAGATTGAATAGCCTGGATTTGTAAGTTGGTTGAGGTTGATATGGGTTGTTGAGAGCTTGAAGATGTTGAAGTGCCAAATGTTGCTTGAACAGCCTCCTTGATTCCCTCCCTCAGAAGAATAGATGGCTCATATCTACTTTGATGAAGTTGTTCAGCTTGATTCTGGTGTCATTTGAATTTGTAATGTGCTATGCAAAGCCACAAAGGATTGCCTTAGATTTTTGATATTTGTATCCACTGTGATTAGATCAAATCTTGCCATTTGGTTTGTAAAGGTTTTGAATTTTGATTTGATCTCAACTTGTGATGGAATAATCTCATCCATCTTTTCTCTTACCAACTTTCTGATTTTATCTTGATGACCAGTCAAAGCCACTTATAGTGATTTACCAAAGAGGTGAAAAGCCTTGATTTGAGCCTTGTAGACTTCATTGACTGCATCATAGACTTCATGTGGAGTGAGGATATTGGCATTACTCCCTAATATGATGACATATTCCTTTTTGAACCTTGCCAAGACCTCATCTATCTCCAAGGTGAAGTCCTTAGAAATCCAAGCATCCACATTCCTATCCTGCTCAACTTCATTCACCATCTTCTGCTTTTGCTTTCCAACATCTTCATTATAGGTGAGCAGAATTGTATGATAGTCTTGATTTAACATATCTATAGTGAACAGATGTTGTGTGATATTTGCAAGGCCTGAGATTTGATGAACCACAAGATCACCTACTGTGTTTAGTTGGGATTGGGAATTTTGTAACCATTGTTGGATTATTTGAGAGGGTTGTTGTTTGGGGTTGGATATTGAAGGAATGTCTGTAGGTTGTGAAGTGGATGGTAGATCTACAATAGAACCACCTGTGACATATGTCACAGATTAAATCACAGGTTGAACTGTGGTTATGACATTTGTTGTTCTCCACGTGTGGTGGGAACTTCTATTGGAATTGGAGGGGAGTTAATTAGGTTACTGTCATATACTCCAGTTTTAAACCCCTGCTCATTTTGCAGTGAGCTTGCACTTAAATGTGCTAAACTTGCCTCCCCAGTAGCAGGTGAAGGGTTTTGAGCACATAAACGCAACGGAAACAGTAATTAAAAACGTGAAAAACCAGAATTTTCGAAACCCACCGCAGGATCCATGCGAAAAATATATATTTAATTTGTAGATCAGATTGTTTACCTTAAGAAGCTTTACAAATTGGTTGAATAATGGTGATCCAAAGATTTTTCAATCACCACGCATCCCGCTCTAGCGATCTACGCTCTATCGGTATCCACACGAATGCTTGAACTCAAGGATTGGATGTGTACTAGCACAAACTCGTTTCTTCTTGCTCTCTCCATCTTCTCTCTTGGTGTCTAGGATTTTTGGTAAAAGTCTTGCATATAAAATCAGCCACAAGAGATATTATATAGAGAGTAGAAAAACAATATATAACTCTTAACTAATTAGGAGTTATTATTAATTTGAAATTTCTATTTGTATTATAATTAAGTCTCACTTAATTATTTAACAAATAAATTCCATAATTAATATTAGTAAACTCGAATATCATTATTTATCTGATTAATTAAGTCAAACTTAATTAATATTATAAATAATTCAAATTACTTTAATATAATTTAAATCCAATTTAAATTAAATAATCCTTCAATTATTCTTTGTGTGTGACCCTATAGGTTATTATTACATTGGCAACAAATTTTAAATCTAATTTAAAATAGTAAATAATGAGCGGCATCTAGTAATACATCATTGCTACACAAATAATAATAATTAAATCGGTGATCGATTAAACCTTTCGTGAATAATGTACAATGTAATATAATCCATTTAAAAAATATTATAGATTAAACTAGAGGCATGTTATGTGTCATCCTCATCATAGTTTAATCTGAGTTTCCTTGATCAATGAGTAGACTATCATATCAAATCAGCATTTGAGCGTGGCCACACATTTCATAGTCTAGCTCAGACAAGAGGCCAATAATATCACTCGTAAAATAGGAGGGTTAAATCCCATCTAGATCATTCATATTTCTCATACGATTCATAATATACCCAATGTCCACTTTTATCATTACCCGGTCAAGGATAACTTTTAATGGAATCAATGTATATTAATTCTCGTATAGAAATATAATGACTTCAGGTCTAAGGACCATTACATCATTATCATTGTGAGAATTACTTATGACACAACAGACATGTAGAATCTCACATCGGCTCTGTCCAGCATCATGTACATTTATATATGCCTGTGTTTTTTACTTTAGTTTCAATATACCTATGATTAATAAGATGTGATCATCAGTCAACAAACGCACCAGTGTTAATGCATTATTATTGTCCCTTAATAATAATACTCGACCAGGGACCTTTAGTAATATTGATACTATTCTCATAATGTCATTTCTAAGTCACGTACTTAGAGATATAGAATTGCATATCATATTCCAAGGACATTTATTAATCTAACATTTATATCGTAGTAAATTAAGAATTAATAAATTATAAAGGGAATAATCGATAGAACATAAACATTAATAATCCAAGTGTCTTAAACTAAAATATCATAGTGTTGTCTCTAGGGCACAAACACTAACAATCTCCCACTTGCACTAGAGCCAATCACCGATGTATCAAATACTCATGAAGCTAGTATGACCATCGTGGTTTTGTTGCGACAAAGCCTTAGTTAGTGGGTCTGCAACATTATCATTACTATGCACTTTACAATTATATCTCCTTGATCATTAATCTCATTAATAAGGTGATATTGCCTAAGGACATGCCTAAATAGTCCTTTTGGCTGTTTCAAAAAATATCAATATATTTGACTTCCATTATAGAATCATCAATATTCTTGCTGTGAACTATTCCAGCTAACATCACTTATATTTAGACAAAACACAAACCAGACATAGACACATAATCATCCCTGTCTATCCAGTAATTAGGTTAAGAGACCTGTATCAGTGTAACCCTTTAAAACCACTTCCCTATCTTCTCCATACACCAAAAATAAATCCTTAGTCCTCTTTAAGTACTTAAGAATATTCTTGACAACTATTCAGTGACCCCCACCTGGATTAGACTGGTATATGTTCGTCATGCTCAAACCATACGAAATATCAGGATAACTACATATCATTGCATACATTATAGATCCAATTGCTGAAGCATATGGAGCTTTTCTAAGACGAACCTTATCATCTAATAATTTAGGGGGCAATTATCTTTTGAGATCACTATCCCATGAGACATCGAAATATATCCTTTGTTTGTCTCCTGCATCATAAAATGATGCAATATTTTATCAATGTATTTACTCCGACTAGGTCGATTAATCTCTTCAATCTATCTCTATAGATCTTGATCCCTAATATATAGGTAGCATCGTCTAAGTCTTTCATCGAGAAATTATTTCTCAACCAAGTCTTAACAGCCTGTAAAGAAGGTATGTCATTCCATATCTATTATATGTCATCTACATATAATAATAGGAATATCACATGGCTCCCACTAACCTTCTTGCAAACACAGGGTTCATCTTCATTTTGAATAAAGCCAAACTCTTTGACCATTTTATCAAAAAATGAATATTCATTCTCCTTGAGGCTCGCTTCAATCTATAAATAGATATAAGCAACTTATAAACTATCTTAGCAAACTTTGGATCGACAAAACCCTCAGGTTGTTTCATCTATACATCCTCTTCAAGGCTCCAATATAAGAAAGCAGTTTTGACATCCATTTGCCAAATCTCATTATCAAAGTAAGCAGCTATTACTAGCAAAATCCCGATGGACTTGACCACAGTAACTGGTGATAAAGTCTCATCATAGTTTATACCATGAATTTGTTTAAAACCTTTTCCCACTAGTCGCGTCTTATAGGTCTGTACTTTACCATCCATGTCAGTTTTCTTCTTGAAAACCCAATTGCACCCTACAGGTTTTACCCCTTCGAGTGGATCAACTAAATTCAATACTTTATCTTGATACATGGATTCCATCTCAGATTTCATGGCCTCCAGCCATCTCTCGGAGTCTGGACTGTTCATAGCATCTTGGTAGGTGAAAGGCTTATCATTATCAGTAAGCATCACATCACCATCTCGAGTAAAAAAAAATTCATAATTTCTCCCGGGCTCATTGTGAATACTACTAGATCTACGAACAACATGTGTTTCCTGAACATGATTACTTTCAATATTTTGATGTACATCCTGATCTTATTCCAACTCTGGTTCAATGTTATCGTGTGGTTCTCGATCTTCATCGAGATGTATTATCCTCCCACTGATTTTCTTGGAAAGTAGTTCTCCCTCAAGAAATACAGCGGCCCGAGCAACAAACACTTTGTTCTCGGAAGGATTATAAAAAACTATACCCTAGTCTGACTTGGTTCTCCCACACAATAACATCTATTTAATTTTGGTCCAAGCTATCAGAGGCTAAACGTTTTATAAACGCTTCACGTCCCTAAATTTTCATAAATGACATGCTATGACATTTATCACTCTATATCTCATACGGAGTATTTTGAACCACTTTAGTCGGAACTTGGTTAAGTGTATATGCAACAGTTTCCAGAGCATAACCCTAGAAACCGAATGGAAGATCTCTTGACTCATCATCGATCGCACAATGTCCTACAAGGTACGATTTCTCCTCTCAGAATCTCTATTCCATTGAGGTGTTTCAGAAGGAGTAAGTTGTGATATAATATCACACTGTTTTAAGAAACTCTTGAATTTAAGGCTTAAGTATTCTCCTCTACGATCTGATCGTAAAACTTTTATTCTTTTCCCTTGTTTGTTTTTCTATTTCGGACTTATATTCTTTGAACATTTTAAAATAATCATATTTATTCTTCATAAGAACCACATATCCATATCTACTGAAATCATCAGTAAATGTTATGAAGTGGTATAAGCAACCCCTTGCCATCATGCACATTCGACCACATACATCACTATGTATAAGTCCTAATCGTTCGGTGGCCCTTTCACCTGATCAGGTAAAATAAGCTTTAGTCATTTTTCCAATGAGACAAAGTTCACATCTTCCGTATAAATCCAAATCAAACTTATCCAAGTATCCATCTATATGTAACTCTGAAATGCGTTTCTCATTAATATGGCTTAACGACAATGCTAGAGGTAATGTTTGATTTGAGTTATCTTAGAACATATAAATGGTTAACTAATTGTGCAACATTATAAGCCTTATAATAATTAAAATAGAATAAACAACTATTGTTTATTTAATTAAAATGAAAACCTTTAAGTCCTGAAAAGAAATTGATTTAATGCATCTGCTAAAGGCAGGCACGTAATAACAATTTATCAAGTTCTCAATCTCGCCATTTGGGAAAATTAGGTATCGAGTTCCTTCAACTAGAGCAACAACTTTTGCTCCAATTATAACCCGATACCTAAAGCTTGACCATTGCTAGTCTTCTTCTTTAGATCTTCCAAACAAGCTCGACAATTTAACTTCCAATCATCGAGTTATTTCCACAGAAATGACAATCATCTCCTTTAGCAACATAACTGTTAGGGTTCAAAAGCCCTTTGGGATTGGACTTTGGTTTGGCACCGAATAAGATCAAATCTTCACCTTGCCTGTCCACTTTCCTTTCCCATTTGCATTCCATATGTACATCATCAATATGGATGTAATTTATGCCTTTACCATGTTATTTTTAGCAGTTCAAAACATGTCTAACAACTCAGTGAGTGTTCTTTCTATCTCATTCCTTTTGTTCTTAACAAACTGAGAATAGAAGTTGTTTAAAGATTGTTTGATCAAATCAAGCTGAGTCTCTAGACCATTCTTAAAACCTAAAAATATCAAGGTAGATATACCTATCATCTATAGAACATGTGGTCCAACCGGATATTATACTCCCATTAATGTAAAAGTATGGTGCCTTATTATTGTCAAATATTTCTGACGAGCCTATCCTTCAAATATCCTTTGAAGGTGCTCAATCATATCATAAGAATCATTATGCTCTTGTTGCCTCTAAAGCTCAGCACTCATAATTACAAGAATAAGACATGAAACATGAGTTGTATAATGAATTTGCTTCTGGTAAGCATTTTGTTCAACACATGTTTCGTTCTCAGCTAGAGGAAATAAGGGAGGGGTTTGAGTGACATCCTTGAACCTGAGGACAATCCTCAAGTTCCCATGTCAATTGAGGAAATTATTTCATGTTAGTTTGTCCTTCTCAAGGACTATTACATAGAGAAGTCATTTGTGTTATTTGTCATTTGATATCTACAATATAAAGTGCATAAAATGACTTAGTCTACAAATGATCATTAAATTATGTTCAAGTGATTATTCATATATATATTCATAATATATATCTCCCACTATTTTTCAAATCAATAGCCCTAACTATTAATTCTGAAAGAATATCTTCTATATCCTTTCTAGTGAGCCAAGATCCATATTTCACCATGCGTTTGGTCAGCTTTGGCTTTTCTCCTAAAACATGATTATTTAGGTAGACAACATTTGTTAATTATATCAACTATATAAATCTTGGATAACTTGGTGGAACAACATTTGTTCATATTTATCTAATAAATCTTGCCAAACTCTATGCCTTTAAGTTCACAATCCTATTGTGGTAACTTAGTTAAGTCAAACCCAATAGTCAAAAAGTATCAATATACTTCAACACATCTCCCACGATAGATGGGAGTACTTTGCTTTGGTGAACCCACTCCTTATCGATCTAGGGGTTAACGCATTGGACTTATTGGAAGGCATCCAATCAACTTAATATTAACTTTAGAGTTTTGTAAATTATAAAACGATCATGATCCCATCATAAAGAGATTCCCAATTTTTCCTTTAATAAAATACTTCAAATCAATATTTGTCAATGGTTTAATTTCCTGGTAGTGAGGGTGTCATAACGGTCTCTCTTAAAACCCACAACCTTACAAGTTCAATGAACTCACTTTTGACAAAATCGTCCCATGTCAGAAACAAAGAAAATTTGTATTTTATTCCGTGTTTCATAAACACGAAAATCTCATAATCATTTTTTTATTTTAAAATCTTGAGTCGTTACAGATTTTATCATATTTAGAAAGCATGGCATGGGTGTCGTATCTGATACATACATCCTTAATCTAATTAAGCATGCATCTTTATAAACTACTCTACAAATACATTCATGATATGCACATATATATGTAAAGTGCAATAAATAAACGTGGTTGGTTATTGCTTCATCCTATGTGATCTTTATCAAGCTAATGACAAAGATCTAGGTCATTCTAAGGTGGAAAATAAATACAGGCTAACTATTACATGTCTTGTTTCTTGTATTGCTTCCTTGAATGGCCTCCGTGTGGGATTACCCTTTATTGATCTTCAAATATTCATGTCTTCATGTACAATACACGAATGAAAAATAAAAACTAATCTAATGTACTTACAATAAGAACTCGAGTTACATTCGAGATTTTATAATTACAAGATCAAACGACATGCAAGCCGTATTTAAAAAAACCAAAACCATTAACATAAAGTCATAAGCCATAACCATCCACCATGCTCTATTAACACATAAGAACATGTTAGAACACATAATATGATCTTAACATATCATACCCATCATGATCTAATCATAAAAACCATATATGGAAAAAATCAGAAAATTCGAAATTAAATCTGATAACATTAAATTGAAGATTACAGGATCTAAACGACGTCAAATACCTTACAGATAAGTTATTGTTAGCTTTTTCTATCAGTTTAGTTCAGATGCTCGATTTCATATGAAATAGTGTATTTGTTCTCCAAAATCGGACACCAGACCCAGATTTCAGCAAATCTGCTACATCCGATTCAGAATCGTATCAAATACGATTCATATAATAAGAACAAACATAATATATATATATATATCATATATATAAAGATTATATAATCATCATATGATTATACAACTCTCATGAATATCATAGATTTAAAATATATAAATATATACAAACGCATATATAAACATAACAACATGTAAAACATACAAAATCGCATACATAACAGTCATGGAATATTGTATACATATTATCATCATAAAAGCAGTAAACACATAAACGAATTAAACACTTTTCGCAAGTAGCTCTGATGCCATTGAAGGGTTTCGAGCACATAAACGCATCGGAAACAGTAATTAAAAATGGGAAAAACCGCAATTTTCGAAACCCACTGCAGGATCCATGTGAAAAACATATATTTAATTCGTAGATCAGACTGTTTACCTTAAAAAGCTTTAAAAATTTGTTGAATAATGGAGATCCAAAGATTGTTCAATCACCACGCATCCCGCTCTCGCGATCTACGCTCTATTAGTATCCACACAAATGCTTGAACTCAAGGATTGAATGTGTACTAGCACAAACTCATTTCTTCTTGCTCTCTCCATCTTCTCTCTTGGTGGCTAGGTTTTTAGTAAAAGTCTTGCATACAAAATCAGCCACAAGAGATATTATATAGAGAGTAAAAAAATAAATTATAACTCTTAACTAATTAGGAGTTATTATTAATTCAAAATTTCTATTTGTATTATAATTAAGTCTCACTTAATTATTTAACAAATAAATTTCATAATTAATATTAGTAAATTTGAATATCATTATTGATCTAATTAATTAAGTCAAACTTAATTAATAATATAAATAATTCAAATTATTTTAATATAATTTAAATCTAATTTAAATTAAATTATTCTTCAAGCATTCTTTGTGTGTGACCCTATAGGTTATTATTGTTGGGTTTCGAGCACATAAACGCAACGTAAACAATAATTGAAAACATGAAAAATCAGAATTTTCGAAACCCACCGCGGGATCCATGCGAAAAATAAATATTTAATTCATAAATCAGATTGTTTACCTTAAGAAGCATTATAAATTGGTTGACTAATGGAGATCCAAATCTTGTTTAATCACCACGCATCCCGTTCTCGCGATCTACGCTCTATCGGTATCCACACGAACGCTTGAACTCAAGGATTGGATGTGTACTAGCACAAACTCTTTTGTTCTTCATCTCTCCATCTTCTCTCTTGGTGGCTAGGGTTTTAGTAAAAGTCTTGCTTACAAAATCACCCAAACAAGAGATATTATATAGAGAGTAGAAAAAAAATTATAACTCTTAACTAATTAGGAGTTATTACTAAATCGAAATTCCTATTTGCATAATAATTAAGTCACACTTAATTATTTAACAAATGAATTTCATAATTAATATTAGTAAATTCGAATATCAATATTTATCTAATTAATTAAGTCATACTTAATTAATATTATTAATAATTCGAATTACTTTAATATAATTTAAATCCAATTTAAATTCAATCCTTCAAGCATTCTTTGTGTGTGACCCTATAGGTTATTATTACGTTGGCAACGAATTTTAAATCTAATTTAAAATCATAAACAATAAGCGGCATCTAGTAATACATCATTGCTACCCAAGTCATAATAATTAAATCGGTGATCGATTAAACCTTTCGTGAATAATGTACAATGTAATATAATCTCTTTAACCAAATATTATAGATTAAACTAGAGGCATGTTATGTGTCATCCTCATCATAGTTTAATTCGAGTTTCCTTGATCAATGAGTAGACTATCATATCAAATCAACATTTGAGCGTGGCCACGCATTTCATAGTCTAGCTCACACAAGAGTCCAATAATATCACTCCTAAAATAGGAGGGTTAAATCTCATCTACATCATTCATATTCCTCATACGATTCATAATATACTTAATATCCACTTTTATCATTACCCGGTCAAGGATAACTTTTAATGGAATCAATGTATATTAATTCTCGTATAGAAATATAATGACTTCAGGTCTAAGGACCATTAAATCATTATCATTGTGAGAATTACTAATGACACAACAGACATGTAGAATCTCACATCGGGTCTATCCAGCACCATGTACATTTACATATGCCTGTGTTTTGACTTTAGTATCACTATACCTATGATCAATGAGATGTGTTCATCAGTCAACAAACATACCAGTCTTAATGCATTATTATTGTCCCTTAATAATAATACTCGACTAGGGACCTATAGGAATATTGATACTATTCTCATAATCTCATTTCTAAGTCACGTACTTAGAGATATAGAATTGCATATCATATTTCAAGGACATTTATTAATCTAACATTTATATCACAGTAAATTAAGAATTAATAAATTATAAACGGGAATAATCGATAGACCATAAACATTAATAATCCTAATGTCTTAAATTAAAACATCATAGTGTTGTCTCTATGGCACAAACACCAACAATTATTACATTGGCAACGGATTTTAAATCTAATTTAAAATCATAAACAATGAGCGGCATCTAGTAATACATCATTGCTACCCAAGTAATAATAATTAAATCGGTGATCGATTAAACTTTTCATGAATAATTTACAATGTAGTATAATCCCTTTAAACTAATATTATAGATTAAATTAGAGGCATGTTATATGTCATCCTCATCATATTTTAATCCAAGTTTCCTTGATCAATGAGTAGATTATCATATCAAATCAACATTTGAGTGTGGCCACGCATTTCATAGTCTAACTCTTATAAGAGGCCAATAATGTCACTCATAAAATAGGAGGGTTAACTCTCATCTAGATCATTCATATTTCTCATACGATTCATAACATACCCAATGTCCATTTTTATCATTACCCGGTCAAGGATAACTTTTAATGGAATCAATATATATTAATTCTCGTATAGAAATATAATGACTTCAGGTCTAAGGACCATTATATCATTATCACTATGAGAATTATTTATGACACAACAGACGTATAGAATCTCACATCGAGTCTGTCCAACACCACGTACATTTACATCTACCTGTGTTTTTGACTTTAGTATCAATATACCTATGATCTATGAGATGTGATCATCAGTCAACAAACACACCAGTCTTAATGCATTATTATTGTCCCTTAATAATAATACTCGACTAGGGACCTTTAGGAATATTGATACTATTCTCATAATCTCATTTCTAAGTCACGTACTTAGAGATATAGAATTGCATATCATATTTCAAGGACATTTATTAATCTAACATTTATATCGTAGTAAATTAAGAATTAATAAATTATAAAGGGAATAATCGATAGAGCATAAACATTAATAATCCAAATGTCTTAAACTAAAACATCATAGTGTTGTCTCTGAGGCACAAACACTAACACGAGGATCATTGGCAATTGAACTCTTAGCTTTTATTTTTAGTGGAATCTCAGCTAGGGTTTTGAGGGGACTTGTTCCTGCAAGAGGAACCTCCAATTAAATTGGAGAGGATTTAGATAGCTCCCCCTAAGGAGTACTACCCTCAAACCTTACAACCTGTGAAGGTTGAATAGCACATGAAGGTGCATTTAGAACCACTACAGGGTCTTCAATAAAAACTAATGAAACCCTTGTGTTGGTGTCATCAAGGTCTACCCCAGCATGTAGCCTCTCACGAACTAAATTTGGGTCCTGGGCGGTGAGCACAATTTCTTGAACCATGTCACTTGATGTTGGAAATTCTTGAAAATCAGATTCAAGAGTTTGGTTAAATGAAAAAGAAATTTGAGAAATTAGATGTTGAATTTCAGAGTTGAGTGTTGGCAGCTCCCCCGAGTAAAACAGGGAGCTTTAAAAGATGTGCTCTCTTTGTGTGTGCCATCCTTGTTTCTTCTTTCATACACTTGAATTTGTTCAAGTGTTTGTGTAGACTCTTTATAAGGTGCATTTGGGTGGATGCTTTGTTCAATAAAGACACCCTGTTGAGAGCATCCCTGTAGAGTCTGTTTAATTCCCCGATTTATAGCTACATCCTGCTGGGAGGGTGCAGAGGTGGCTTGAGTGGTCAACTCAGTTTTTTTTGCCTTCTTTGGTTTTCTGACCATGTGAGACTCAAGTTCTGTGTTATCCTCACCACTCTCACTAATTACTTTTAAGGGTACCTACCTCTTCTTCTTTTTACTCACTTCAACCTTTTAAGAAGATGAAGTGGTTGGTTTCCTAATTTCTAGTGGTACAAAATGAAGGGTCTCAACTTGGGAAGGCCCCTGTTGGTTATCCAGTGTTTGTACTTTCATAGGGACAGGAGCCATTGCTGCACTAGGTTCAATATTAGACCACATACCAGGAATAGGGTAAGGGTAAGTCTTGAATCTCACCATCATAAATGGAGTGATTTTAATACTTACATGTACCTTATTTTTAGTAATAAGTGAACCAAATAGAACTTTGGACAGTTGCTAACAATTGCCTATTTTAGTACTATCTATACCATTAAGCATATGAATGGCATGCACTTTATGTTTTAAAGTAGAAATTATAAATCTAGGAAAGAAGATTTCTTTACCTCTTGTAGCTATGGTCATTATGAGTCTGTTGCTAAGTTCTTCCAGGATCAATAAGCCCACATTCAAGTGTCTGTTGTGAGCTATGGAGAACACCAGCTTCTGCACCACACTTGATATGTTGTCATATCATGTCTTTCTGTAAGTGAAGGCCCTTATGATGGAGTTAAACAAGAAGGACCATTCCCTTCTTAGATTCTTCTTGTTTAGACTTGCCAGGTTGATCCTGTCACTGTAATTGATGAAGTCCATGAACTCAGCCAGCTCCTGTTGAGTAGGAATCTTCACCATTTACTCAGTTGGAATGCCCAAAGCTTGATTCACATTTTGGTCATTGAACTCCACCTATTGCCCTCCAATAGAGCAGTTTACCACAATAGATACAGAGTTGTCATGCACAACTATCCTCACTACATCTGTTGTCCTGAATTCATGCAAAACATCCAAGTAGAAGATTTGATTAACAGTTAGAGCTCCTACAAGATAAGACTCAGACAAAAATTTAACAAACCCCTTGAAACTGTCAAGAGCTTGATTGGCATCTATAAAAGGGAGATAGTTGGTTCCATCATTAGGGATTGTAGCTCTAACATTGTTTAGTGCCATTGTAGAGGAGTAAATTTGAATGTATAAGAAAAATTTCAGAGAAAGAGCTTGAAACGAGAGAGAGCGGTTGAAAATTAAAAAATTAGGTCACTTATAGATCTCGAAGGCGTAAAGAGGTGTATGTCGAGATGTCTGAGTAATTATAGTAAAAGGTAAATGACTTATCGAGAACTAAAAATAGACGTTTGGAATTTGCTCATCGAGAAGTCATATTGAGAGAATAGATACATATCGACATACCATTTTCCTGATTTTTATCAAGAACTAGAAAATGGCTTGTTGAGATGTCAAATAAATACCCAGTTTGTCCTGAATGGATTGAATTGTTTCCAATTTTTATTTGAACAAATAAAAATAAAATTATAACAAACTTTATCAAAAGTATCATATTAAAAATAATTTATTAAATAAAAGCATTTTAGTCAGAGTTAAAATAAGTTTAAATTGTACTTGAGGAGAACTCAAAATAAATCACTCGAGAACTCTACAATACTTAACGAGAAGGCATAGAGTGACTTATCGAGATGTCCATTCGAGAAGTCTAGTAATGACCTTATTCGAGAAGTCATTCGAGAAATCATAATAACTTATCGAGATGTCCACGAGAAGTTTAACAAAGACTTATCGAGAACTCTATCGAGAAGTCAAAATGATTTATCGAGATGTCAAAATGAATAATCGAGATGTCTACTCGAGAAGTCCAAAACTGACTTATCGAGAACTACTTTGAGAAGTCTCAAAATGACTTATCGAGAAGTCATTTATACTTATCGAGAACTCAGTTCTCTATATAATTTTGCTGCTTTTGAGATCTATCTTTTATTAACTTCATATTTTGAAAATATGAATTAACAAAGAGACAGTTTACTTAAATTTCAAATATTCCAAGTTGACAATAAGTAATATAAAAATTAAATATGCAGAGAAATATGAAATATTTGTAATTCATATTTCAGTTAATTTCCAATTAATCAAATGAATTTTGATTTATCAGAAATTAATCTTCTGCAAAACATTAGTTGAGTTCTTGACTTTAGGATAAATAATTAAGCATACTAATTTCACCTACAAGTCTAGTGAAAGTAGCTTCATCCAAATGTTTAGTAAAAATGTCAGCTAATTGTTTTTCTCGTGGAACAAAATTAGCTCTATGGTTCCATTTCAAGCATGTTCTCTAATAAAATGGTACCTTACATCTATGTGTTTTGTTCTAAAATGATTAACTGGATTAGGCACAATAGATATAGCACCAGTATTGTCACACATAATTGGAATTTTATGTAACACTAGGTCATAATCCATTAGTTGATTTCTAATCCAAAGCACTTGAGCACAACAACTTCCAGCAGCTATGTATTCATCCTTAGCTGTGGAAGTTGATACAAATTGTTGTTTCTTACTATACCAGGATACAAGTCTTTGTCCAAGAAACTAACAGCTTCCACTAGTACTCTTTCTGTCAACCCTGTATCCAGCAAAATCTGCATCTGTGTATCCAACAGCTTCAAAACCTATTCCCTTAACATATCATTATCCTAAGTTTGGAGTACCCTTTAGGTATCTGAAAATTCTCTTCACAGCCATCAAATGTGATTCCTTTAGATTGGCTTGAAATCTTGTACACAGACATTTTACAAACATAATGTCTGGTCCACTAGAAGTTAAGTATAACAATGAGCCAATCATTCCTCTATAACCTGAAATGTCTACACTTTTTCCTTTCTTATCTTCATCTAACTTAGTAGTTGTAGACATAGGTGTAGATGCATGTGAACAGTCAACAATACCAAACTTCTTCAATAAATCCTTCACATACTTAGTTTGGCTGATGAAGATCCCATCACTCCTTTGACTGACTTGAACTCCAAGAAAGTAACTTAATTCTCCCATCATACTCATTTCATATTCACTCTGTATGAGTTTAGAGAATATTTGACATAGCTTTTTGTTAGTAGAACCAAAAATGATATCATCCACATAGATTTGAACTAGGATCATATCATCACCATGCTGCTTTTAGAAGAGAGTCTTGTCTATTGTTCCTATAGTGAATCAATGTTTGAGCAAAAATTCTGACAGTGTGTCATACCAAACTCTAGGTGCTTTCTTTAATCCATTGAGAGCCTTGAGTAATTTGTATACAAAATCTGGAACTGGATCTTCAAAGTCAGGTGGTTGTTGCACATAAATTTCTTCTTCCAACTCACCATAAAGAAATGCACTCTTCACATCCATTTGACACATCTTAAAATTTGAGTGCGCAGCAAATGCAAGAAAGATCCTTATTGCTTCAAGTCTTACAACTGGAGCGAAAGTTTTATCATAATCAATTCCTTCTTACTGTGAGTAGCCTTTTGTAACCAACCTTGCTTTGTTTCTTGTTACAATTCCATTTTCATCCATTTTGATCCTGAACACCCACTTTGTTTCGATTACACTTCTTTTATTTGGTGCAAGAACCAATTTTTCAAACCTTGTTTCTTTCAAACTGATTTAGCTCTTCTTGTATAGAAAATATCCAATCAGGATCAAGTAAAGCTTCCTCAGTTTTCTTAGGATCAACTTGTGAAAGAAAACATGCATGAAGACATTCATTTGCAGTTACATTTCTAGTCCTCACTCCAACAGTTGGGTGACCAATAATTGCTTCTCTTGTGTGACTCCTATCCCATTTTTTGGTATGAGTTTGTTGACTTGAATTTTATGCATTTTCTTCACAATTGGCATTACTTGCAGAACTTTCTCCTCTTTCTCCCCCTGACTTTGTGCTATCAAATTCAGGTGTTTGAGATGAGCTTCCATTCTCATGATTCACTTGTTCAGTTGACTCTTCATCTATTATGTGATTTGTGTTGATCTCATCTTCATCCTCGAATCACCATCAATGTTAAGATTTTCAAATTTCAGGGTCTCAACTTCACTTTCATCAAGGCATTCCAAGCTTGGATACTTATCATTATCAAAAGTTACATATGTGCTTTCCATAATTTTCTTTTGTTCAAGCACATAGACTTTATAAGTAGTTCTCTCCAATGAATATCTCAGAAAATTGCTTCAAAAACCTTAGAATCAAATTTTCCCACATATTCAGAGTTGTCTTTCAAAACATAACACTTGCTTCCAAACACATTAAGATGCTTCATAGTAGGCTTTCTTTTAGATAATATTGAGTAGAGTGATTTTCCAAGATTCTTGTTAATGAGATATCTGTTTTGAGCGTAGCATGTAGTGTTGACAGCATCTTCCCAAAAACTTGTTGGTAATTTGGCATCTTGCAGCATTGTTCTAGCAGCTTCCACTAATGTTCTATTTTTCCTCTCAACAACACCATTGTGTTGAGGTGTCCTAGCTGCTGAGAATTCTTGAACAATGTCCTTATCTTTGCAGAATTCAGTTAAAGTTGCATTTCTGAATTCTGTGTCATTGTCACTCCTCAATCTTTTCACACAATTCTAATCTTCAAACTACTTCTCAATCTTCTTGATGTGTTCAATCATGATATGTGGAGTCTCATCTTTAGAGTGCATAAATTCTATCCATATGTACCTTGAGTAGTCATCCACCATCATAAGTGCATACTTCTTTGTAATAACCCCAATTTTTGGAAAATTTTTGAATCCCTTATGAATAGTGTTTTTGCTGAATGAGAAAACTTTTCATGCCACACTATGTAGGGGTTCTGTTATTGATCTTCTGGGATATTATTAGTACTCTATGTGGTATATAAGTGTATGTAAAGATTGTCAGAATCCAATTCCGAACACTTTGATTTTTCCCGAAAATCTACCAGATACAGAAAGAATTGAGTATAAGGTAACAGAATAAAAAGGATTTAAATTCAAGGATTATAAGAGAGGATCATGAAAGGAATATAATGTATTGAGAAAGGTTAAAGAAACCTAAATAATAAGATCCCGGGTATGATCCCTCAAACGATAAACGAAAACGAAAGTTAAGGGAACCGTTTAACAGATCAGCGGTCATTAGGCAAACAATTAGGAAGTTAATCAAGGAGGTTAGGGATGATGAGGTCATCCAACCAATAAGGAGAGGACAAGTAAGGGATGATGACACAATAAGGTGATGTAAGCATGACATAGGAGGGAAGGAGGTGTGGATGAATGATAACCACACATAGGAGGGAAGGAGGTGGGGAAAGGTGGAACGAGCTTTACGTTTCAGAGTCATGGATTTCATCTGAACTAGGAGTGGCGTAAGTGGTCGAGTGGCGCCGACCCAGCCTTATGTTATTGGCCCAAAATGGCCTGGAAGTTCCGCTAAGACGGTCCATTCCTTAGGAGTCCAGTGTTCGGTTGACAAGTAAATCCGACAGGTTCTCCTCTACATGTAGAAAATGGTGGGGTTGTACTACTACGACTGATCATCGTAAGTGGTCTTCCTGGCGCGGCAAACTCCCGTAATGAGTTCATCATCCAATTGGATATTTCTGCAACACTACCCAGAGCACTTCGATAGAAAGGCTACGGTTGGGCGATTGTTGAGTGTTGGCGGGGTCAAGTTTTCAAAATGATGTTTGCATCAAATGAAGTATCTCATAAATTCATTTTATTTTGACGATATTTTAAAGATTTAATCTATTCAAATCTTGTCTTGTAGTCTCATCTATGTGATGAACTGTTGAAAGCTCATTATAACTTGAACGGTGGTAGTTCAAGCAGTATTTGGAAAAGATATAAGTATATTGGAGTATCTTGTAACTTCATCTTTCAAACTTATATCTAGTAAATGATTATCTGGTGCATGTCAAAGATTTTCAGAAAAATGTTGAGACAAGGTTAGATATATGAGATCACCTTGCAACGATATTTTTATACAGTTATAAACTGGAACTCTGTGTATATTATACATGTTAGAGGATTTCAAAGATTGTGAAAAGTATATATATATGTATATATATATTGAATATTTTGCGACTTGGTCGCGTTAAGATATCAGCTTGGTTCATTTCTTTTGACCAAGACTTTCATGAGTACTATGAGAAGGCTCATATATTGTTAATCATTATACATATTATTTTGGTGGGCTTGCTGCTCACCCTTGCTTTCTTCTTTCATCACACAACAACAGATAGAAAAGATGAACAGGACCAAGCTCCCGATTCGCAAGCGATTAGGAAACGTTCCGCAGTTTCCTATAGGCGTTGATGTCGTTGTAGCTCAGGTAGGAACTACCAATAGGCTAGGCTTTCAACTTTTGATGTACCAGACTTATGTATCTTTATCAATTGTAATAATGGCAAAGAAATGTAAATTTATTCAGAAACCTGTTTAAGGTGTATTGGCATATAATTGTGGAATAAAACGACTTGTGATTATTTTTGGATATTCATCTCTGAGACTATAACTTGTGGTGTGTGTGTTTATTGTAGGGTCACAGTACAGAGTAGTTGATTATTTATTAAGATTGGGTGTTATTAAGGGAAATGGAACTCGTGACAACCCGGATCCCCGACCCCGGATTTGGGGGTGTTACAGAAATGGTATCAAAGCTAAGCTTTATAAACCTCAAAGATGATGTGAAGTTAAGATAATAACTAAGATAATAAGAACTCTTGCCAAGTTCATAGTCGGGCTACCTAACGTAGTACTGACTGTTAAAACCCTTATGGGAACCCTTATAAATATCGTGATAGAAGCGTAGTTCGTTATCGTATATGGTAGCGGGACACCGAACCCCGAGGTTGAGGAGTAACAGCGCGATGATGTTTCATTAGTTATTGGAGATCAGATTGTGGATCCAATAGAGCGTCCTAACGCAGGACCGGATGATGTTCATATTGAGGATGTAGTGGTTGAGGATGTTGTCCTAGAAGGGATTGTTGCTGAGGAGGATCCCGTGAAGGATCCTGATAAGAATGAATAAAGGACCACTGAGGAATTGATGACCATGGTTAGGGCAACTCCCAGAGGTAGGATTGGCCGATCACTACCAGAGGTTCGTTCAAGTTTGTAAAGATAGTATCCCCTTTAACGCGGCTTACTCGTAAGACTGAGAAGTTCGAATGGACAGAGAAATGCGAGAACAACTTTTAAGAACCGAAGCAAAGGTTGGTGACGTTCCCTATGTTGGCGTTGCCGGATGGAAAATGAGATTTTGTGAAGTGTAGTGACGCTTCGTATAAGGAATTAAGGTGCTTCTTATACAGCACAGCAAGGTAATCGCGTACGCGTCAAGACAATTAAGGGAATATAAAATTCGATATCCCCACCCATGAGCTTGGGCTCGTGGCAATAGCTTTGCCCTAAAGATTGGAGGCACTACTTGTATGGAGAAAAGTGCGAGATTTACACAAGCCATAAGTGCTCTAGTACATTTTCACACAGAAAGAGCTCAACATGCGCCAAATGAGGTGGTTAGAGCTAATCAAGAATTATGATTGGGAGATTCTTTATCATTCAGGGAAAGCCAATGTGGTGGCTGATGCCCTTAGTAAAAAGGAGAGACTCAAGATAATAATGTCTTTGGGAGAGTTTATAAGAGATTTTGGGAAAATGGAAATAAAAGTGAAGGTAACCGGAGCCGGTGCCAAAAAGCCGTTTGAGATTGTAATACAGACCGAATTTTTGGAAAAGAACATATTGTGCTAAGAAAAAGTGAGGAATGAAGGCAGAGAGTCAATGACTGGAGAAGAGATTAATACCAAGAAAGATGATAAGGGAATAACGAGGTATTCCTACAGAATTTGGGTTCCAAACGTTTAAGAGCTTAAGGACTGGATCTTAGATGAAATCCATAGCTCGAGGAATAAGATTTAGGGCAAACCCCGAATCTGATAGTCAGGGAGGTTGCCATTAAGAAAGAAGGAGCCCATAACATAATGAAGTGGAAAACAAGGATTTTAACGTATAAGATAACCCCAAGTATGGGAGAAGGATGAAACATTTCATACTAAGGAAACAGAAAGTTGAGTAAAGAAAGGAGACCTGAGACGGTACTCCTATACGGTAATTCAAGGACCTGTCTAAAGAGAACTTAGACTATTATCCCCAACCACCACCCTGAGGAGACAGTGCGGTGGGAAATTCTTTCAGGACCTTTAAGTCGCTAAGCTCTCAGAGTTCCAAGGAACAAGCGAACCCAGTAGAGGCGAGAGCCTGGCTAAAGGAAATATAGGAATCATTTGAGATTCTAAATGATGGACGAATCACAAAAGACTGTTTTTGTCACTTACCCTTCTAAGAGAGAGGCCACCCGCTGGTGAAAGGCCAAGGAAGGCACGGAGCAAGAGATTACAATAAACTGATTAAAGTTCAGTCAATTGTTTTCAGGAAAGTACTTCCCAAGGTTATGGAGATAGTGTAAAAGCTTTAGAGCCAGAACAAAGGCGGATGAGTATGATGAATTATGAATCTAAGTTGTAAAAGTTGTCAAGATTCGTTCTGAGGACACGAATCCAGAATGACGGGATGTTTGAAATCAATACTTATGTTGTGTTGGTTCATGAAATAAGGATAAGAGAATGGAAAATAAAAAGAAACTGAAGTGGAAAGGAATATAAAGGCAAGAGAGTTTGAGGAATGATAAGGGAGTTGGGTATGAGGAAACCCTAAAGACTCGTAGTAATAGAAATAGAAAAGTATGTAATCGTCAGGATGAGGGTGATTCACCATGAGTTAAATTGATGGTTGAAGGTACAAGAGATACATATATTTCATCCAAGGATTCGAGGAAACCTTGAGATAATTCGAAGGATAAATAATGAGACGTGGATAGACTGAGGAGACAAGAAAGTAAGAAATTAGGAAAAATTGGATGAAGGAAGTGACCTTCAAGAATGTGAAGTGTAAGACCGGTGGCTTGATACCCAGAAAGGGAGACGCCATGTATGAAAGATATCCCAACATTGAGGTGACTGTTGAGATAAACAACAAAAGTAAATAAGGAATTATTAAGAAGAGGTTCACGTTGAACATGACCAATATCTTCTAGAACATCCTTGTTATCGTTACCAAATTAGGCAAGAAAAGCAGATAACCGTTGTTATCTTTTGGAGGCCATATTGATTGACCTCATTTTGAATACAGATGTTATTGTGAAACTAGGCATATACTATCGAGGTGGGAATGATTGAATAAGACACCCTTATCAGGGATATATGACTTGATTTATCCATAGAAGGATGCATGTACCTTTTTAAAGGTGGAATTAAGGATAGAACATCGGTAATTTAAAACGAATCCTAGGGGAATGCATAAAGGCTGGCATTTCACCCTTAATAGGGACATCATGAGTTTTGACAGTATGAATTGGAAAGGATTAAGGTAATAACAACCTTTAAGAATCAGTGGAGAAATTTTTTTCAGAAGTATATAGACAATGATTCTGGTATTAATAAATGGTATCTTGATATGCCCTGTATCTAGGGAATACATGAGGAACGATTCAAGAATAACCTTAGAGGTTTTACAAGGAGAAAGGTAATATTCAAAATTCTCAAGAATAGAAATGTTGATAAAGGAAATATGACGTAATTATAATGATGCCAAGTGGGGCACGTGTTAAACCATGAGAAGGTATGGATCGAACCAGTAATGGTCGAAATTGTTCAGGGCAATTAGGACTTAAGATAAAAGATGTTCTAATTATGATTGAGAGTCAGTCATGACAGTGATTAACCTCTAAAGACTGAGGCAATAACTTATGGAAAAATGGTGATTTTTTTTTACTCATCAGATTTTAGGGAAAGCATCTTCACATAAGCTATGATTGAAATAAGGTAGAAAATTTATTTGGAGGTTGTTAAAATGACATTGACTGTAAGGAAATTTTACTATCAGGAAAGGCCAAAGAGGTGGCCGACACTTTAAAGGTAAGAGGATAATTATAGGCGCTTGTGCCAAAGGAATACAGTGATGATGGTTAAAGCTATGCAGATTGTATTATGGTTTGGAAGATTGACATTCCTTCTGATGACTGTGCAATACCCAACCGTAATAGTAGTTGGTAAAGGTTTAATTCGTGTAATCGCCATGAGCGGGCTATCTATCTCAGAAGGTACTATCTTGAGAATAATCCAGGACCATATTTCAAAAAGGACTAAACGAACCTTGAGTTAAGTCTTCTATTTAAGGCATACGATTAAGAATGGTATTCACCTGCTATCGTTGCTTTGACTGAAACTCTTCTGCAATTTTATCTACTTCATGTCATGAAAGTACGTCAAGTTCAGGAGTGTTCTTCATGAATCATGAACGGTGATCATGTTACCTCCTTAGAAGAATTTGATACGATATGTATGGACTCCGTATGGTTAGATATTAAGATTTCATGGAAAGTGAATGACGACAGTAGGTCAGTGGTGGACCATATTAATCCAGCAATGATTCTACAAGTAATGAGCTAATTACAACCGTGAGAGTTGTATTGGAGTGGATGTTGAGACTGAGTACCACTAATCGGGTCGTGGTAGTGTATAAGTTATCATTGATAGACTAATTAAATAGAGTATCTACCTATTGAATATTTATTCCTTCTTATCAATAGAGAGTCGTATTACTATACGAGGAAGGTTGCGATGCAAGCATAGAATTCTAGTAACGATGATGTCTAGAATGAGATCCCAAATTCGATTTTCGATATCGAGGGAGTTTCAAAGGTGATTGTGTATAAGCTCAAGGAAGAGCATGGGTCCATAGAATGATGGACGGAATAGCAAAAATATTTAAGCATGCGAAATGCGATGCGATAATACTTGATGTTGATATATATACACATATGTTTTGTTCTCCTATGACAAACCTCTATAGTTCAGAGGTAGGTTCCAAGCCAGATATTTTGTGGCAGTATATTTTTTTTATATATACAATTCTCTTCAATTCGTTCTTTTCTCTTCTTTTCATTTCATATAAGCTGAGAAGAACAACCCTTCTAGAAGGGGAGGTATTGCCGAATGACTATCTATCTGTGTGATAGAAGCCGAGTAGGATACCAACTATTGTTTAATTGCTTGTCAAGTACTAAAGGCTGGCCACCTTCTGTACTAACTATGCAATGTAACAAGTGTTCATGATCATAGTGATCTCTCAACAAATTCCTTTACTTCTATATGATTGATCAAGCTTCCAAAGATAGAAGCAGCTAAAAAAGGAGTAGTAAAGTTATGATGGTATTCGGAATGGAAACACATTCGTGATACTAAGGTTGACGAGGTTATTAAAAGGTTATAGAATGCTAACGAGCAAAAGTATAACCAGTATAATATTAGGAACGGAAGGTAGTAGCGATTACGAACTGGAAAAGAATGGGTAGTGAGAAGCAAAAGCTATAATGCTAGAAGCTATGATGAGGGCCGGTGTAATAGACTTGAAAGAATTTGGAATGATCACTTAACGCAGATTAAGTTATCTCACGATAATCGATCGTATGTCAGTATCGAGGTATCACCTTATGAGATCCTTGAGGGAAGACAATGTCGATCTCCCTTATGTTAGGATGAAGTTGTAGAGCGCAAGATGCTCGGACCCGCAGTAGTCCAAAGGACCAGGGATATAATAGATCTAATCAGAGGACGACTGGTAGTAACCCAAGATGGACATAAGAGGTATGCTGATTTGACTCAAAAGGACAAAGTGTATGAAATAGGGGACCTAGTAATGTTATAGGTATCCCTTGGAAAGGATTGATGAGGTTCAGAAAGAAAGGAAAGCTAAGTCTACAATTTGTTGGACCCTTGGATATATTAAGACATTTTGGGAAGTTAGCATATGAGCTAGCCCTACCCCCGAACATGTAGCAAGTCATAACGTGTTCCACGTATCAATGTTAAGGAAGTGTAATTCGGATGCCAGATAAATAGGGGCATATGAGCGCATAGACATGCAACCCGACGTAACCTATATGGAGCAACCAGGAAGGGTTATAGAGTGAAAAGGAACAAGTGCTTAGGAGAAGGGTTATCAAACTAGGCGGAGTTTGGTGGTAGGACCACAATGTGGGAAAATTTACTTGAGAGTTAGAAAGTGTAATGCTAAGAGAGTATCCCTATTCATTTTCTATCTGATTCCGGGACGGAATCCTTTTAAGGAGGGGAGACTGTAATAACCCCAAGTTTTGGAAAATTTTTGAAACCCTTATGAATAGTGTTTTTGCTGAATGAGAAAACTTTTCATGCCACACTATGTAGGGGTTCTGTTATTGATCTTCTGGGATATTATTAGTACTCTATGTGGTATATAAGTGTATGTAAAGATCGTCAGAATCCAATTCCGAACACTTTGATTTTTCCCGAAAATCTACCAGATACAGAAAGAATTGAGTATAAGGTAACAAAATAAAAATGATTTAAATTCAAGGATTATAAGAGAGGATCATGAAAGGAATATAATGTATTGAGAAAGGTTAAAGAAACCTAAGTAATAAGATCCCGGGTATGATCCCTCAAACGATAAACGAAAACGAAAGTTAAGCGAACCGTATAACAGATCAGCGGTCATTAGGCAAACAATTAGGAAGTTAATCAAGGAGGTTAGGGATGATGAGGTCATCCAACCAATAAGGAGAGGACAAGTAAGGGATGATGACACAATAAGGTGATGTAAGCATGACATAGGAGGGAAGGAGGTGTGGATGAATGATAACCACACAAAGTTCAAGGTTATTAAGGTAATTAACCAAAATCTAAACAAAAACAACCAACCAAAAAACAAATCAAAGCAAAAAAACACAAAAATGTCTCTTTCTCCAAGCTTGCTCTCGGCTTTTCTTCTTTTTCAAAGAAGAAATTTCCAAAATTCAAGATCCAAGGCTTGTTAATTAGTGAGGTAATTATCTAAGGTTCCTTGTACATAGATATGGATGTCCTATAAGTTTAAGCTTCTAATTCCTTCACAATCTCTTCCAATAAATCATGGAAGAAGATGGTGAATAGTGTTTTTCAAGAACTAAAATTTTTGTTCTTGAAGTTTTGTTTAGTATAAGCTTGGATAAGGACTTTAAGGGTGATTCCAAGCCATTCTCTTGATTCTCCACTCTCCAAGGAAGGTATAAACTCCAAACCCTAGCTTTAGTTTTGAGTAATTAGGAACGAATATGATTGATATAGTATATGTGAAGCATGATGCTTGTTTGTTTAAAGTTTGTAGAGATTAGTTGGTTTTGTGGTGTTTTTGGAGTTGTAAATCTTGATAATTAGTTAAAGAACTTAAGTAAAGCTTTTAGTTCATGTGGGGAATAAGTATAAATTGTTAATGTTGAGTTGTTGGGGCTGTTATGATGTAGTATGGATGGAGTTTTGATTTGGTTGTGAATTGGGGTTGAATTGTGGTGGATTTGGAATGGTATAAATTTAGGAAATCGCATAAACATAGCCGTCGTAATGCCCGATTTACCGTAGACTGTTTTTGTTCTTAACATCAGAACCCTTGAACTCACTGTTAGGTTTTTACCATTGCCATTTTTAGATAGTTCATGTTACGAGCTTCGTTTTGATATGTAGTTCGTTTGATTCCGATGTACGGTTTAGGAGAAACGGCCGTTTTAAGTAACGACGTTTCGCGAACGAACCATTTCCCCTCGCCTTACTTTGAAACCTTGGTAAAGGACCTTAAATGACTAATTAGGGTAATAAACATTTATGTAAGGTGTAATAGGCAGTTGGTAAGACACTTGCGAAAGAATCGCCTTAAAACTCGTAATGGTTAATTTATTAAAAATGGGGGAGCCGAGGGTACTCGAGCGACTTAAGTAAATCGTTAAGCGCGAAAGCGAACGTTAGGACTCTAAATGGTTAAAGTCTAGTTTCTTAAGCGACCGGGGTCTAATTCTGACTTATGTTGTTATTCATAGGTTATCGGACCCACTCTAAACTTAAGTCTATCCGGGAGCACTCAGGCAAGTTTTCTATCCGTTATACTGTTGTTGTGATGTATATATGTATATGCATGATCTTGCGATAAATGCATATTTGTTATTAGCAAATTCTTGCTATATATTGTAGCATGTGATATGGTATATATGCATGCCTGTTTCATATTCTTGAAATATATATATGTTGGTTCAGTTGATAATACATATGCTAGAGAATAGCGGTAATTTGCATATACCCTTAGTATAGGGACCCAAAGGTGAAAACATTTTCTAAAATCGGGAGTCGAGGATCCCGAGTAGATTTTATATATATATATTTATATATATATGGTTATAGTTTTCAAAACTATTAATCGAATAAGGTTTATTCGATAACTTTATTTTATTTAATGAACATTATTTCGAATATTCATTCGAGGGCTTATGACTCAGCTTATTTATTTATTGAGTATTATTTCGAATATTCATTCGAGGACTTATGACTCAGCTTATTTTATTTATTGAATATTATTTGAATATTCATTTGAGGATCTATGACTCCAATTATTTGCTGAGATTTATTCTTTATTTTATTAAAGAATAAGGTGTCGATAATCAAACTTATCTTTGGTTATTTAATACTCATTTCAAGTATAAGTTTTACAACTTCTACTTCAATTATTTTTATAAAGATTATTCTTTATGGGAATATTATTTAAATAATAATATTCAGATATTTTCTAATATATTGTGACTGATTTAGTTTACTAAATCAGCATCACTCCGAACATTCTTAAAAATGTTTCATGAGCCTTCAAAATGATTTTTAAAAGTTAGAGTGGATCCCAAAACTCATTTTTATATTTAAGATCCTCTTTTCGAAGGGGATTTAAATACTCGCTCAAAATCTGAGGGATCCGACTCTGTGGTGTGTTTTATATTCGCAACAAGGTTGCTGTCTTGATAAAAGAGTTTTTGATTACTTACCCAATACTCGAGAAATAAAATTCTTGGAACAAGTTAATCCATTAACAGGCATCGCCTGGGAAATATCGGTGAGTTTTCCTTTCCAACTAGATACGACTTCTTAGTGGAGCCGTATCAACAAGTTTCTACTTGGGGAAAGGGGGAATGAGCTTTACGTTTCAGAGTCATGGATTTCATCTGAACTAGGAGTGGCATAAGTGGTCGAGTGGCGCCGGCCCAGCCTTATATTATTGGCCCAAAATGGCCTGGAAGTTCCGCTAAGACGGTCCATTCCTTAGGAGTCCAGTGTTCGGTTGACAAGTAAATCCGACAGGTTCTCCTCTACATGTAGAAAATGGTGGGGTTGTACTACTACGACTGATCATCGTAAGTGGTCTTCCTGGCGCGGCAAACTCCCGTAATGAGTTCATCATCCAATTGGATATTTCTGCAACACTACCCAGAGCACTTCGATAGAAAGGCTACAGTTGGGCGATTGTTGAGTGTTGGCAGGGTCAAGTTTTCAAAATGATGTTTGCATCAAATGAAGTATCTCATAACTTCATTTTATTTTGATGATATTTTAAAGATTTAATCTATTCAAATCTTGTCTTGTAGTCTCATCTATGTGATGAACTGTTGAAAGCTCATTATAACTTGAACGGTGGTAGTTCAAGCAGTATTTGGAAAAGATATAAGTATATTGGAGTATCTTGTAACTTCATCTTTTAAACTTATATCTAGTAAATGATTATCTGGTGCATGTCAAAGATTTTCAGAAAAACGTTGAGACAAGGTTAGATATATGAGATCACCTTGCAACGATATTTTTATACAGTTATAAACTGGAACTCTGTGTATATTATACATGTCAGAGGATTTCAAAAATTGTGAAAAGTATATATATATATGTATATATATATACTGAATATTTTGCGACTTGATCGCGTTAAGATATCAGCTTGGTTCATTTCTTTTGACCAAGACTTTCATGAGTACTATGAGAATGCTCATATATTGTTAATCATTATACATATTATTTTGGTGGGCTTGCTGCTCACCCTTGCTTTCTTCTTTCATCACACAACAACAGATAGAAAAGATGAACAGGACCAAGCTCCCGATTCGCAAGCGATTAGGAAACGTTCCACAGTTTCCTATAGGCGTTGATGTCGCTGTAGCTCAGGTAGGAACTACCAATAGGCTAGGCTTTCAACTTTTGATGTACCAGACTTATGTATCTTTATCAATTGTAATAATGGCAAAGAAATGTAAATTTATTCAGAAACCTGTTTAAGGTGTATTGGCATATAATTGTGGAATAAAACGACTTGTGATTATTTTTGGATATTCATCTCTGAGACTATAACTTGTGGTGTGTGTGTTTATTATGGGGTCACAGTACAGAGTAGTTGATTATTTATTAAGATTGGGTGTTATTAAGGGAAATGGAACTCGTGACAACCCGGATCCCCGACCCCGGATTCGGGGGTGTTACATTCTTTCTTGAAGTTGATAAGACATTTACTGGTCCAAATAAGTCCATGTGAATAAGTTGTAAAGGTGCACTTATGGAATTCACTGTTGTACTCTTGTGACTTGATTTCTTCATTTTTCCTTTTTGACAAGACTCACAGACCTCATTCTGATCAAAATACAGATTTGGCATGTATCTCACTAACTCCTTTTTGACTAGAGTATTGATTGCCTTATAATTCAAATGAGAAAGCTTTTTATGCCACAGTTTGTTTTATTCTCCAGATGCCTTGGTGTAGAAGCAACAAATTCCATCCTCATATGATGAGTCCAGGTCTGCAACAAATAAGCTTCCTTTTCTTGCTCCTTTTAAAGCAGTTTCACCATTCTTTTTGCTGATAATTAGACATTCTCCTTTGTCAAATAAAACATTAAATCCTCTATCTGTAAATTGGCTGACACTCAGAAGATTCACCTCAAGACCAGCTACCAGTGCTACATCTTCAATGATAATATTTCCAGAAATTATCTTGCCATATCCTATTGTGAAACCTTTATTGTTGTCTACAAAAGTCACTAATGGGCCAGCCATCTCCTCAAATTATGATAGCAGGGCCATATCACCTGTCATATGTCTTGAGCATCCACTGTCTATGATCCATATGACCTTCTTTACTTTGCCCTACACACAATGAGGATTAAGTGTGTTTAGCAACCCAAGTAGTGTTGGGTACTTTCTTCTTGTTAACATATTTGGTAGAAGTAAAATTTGATGATTCAGAAAGAATAGAGTTAATTGATTGATGTGCATTTTCCTTTTTAGCTGAGGACACAATATTTACTTCCTTAAGATCTACTCTCAGCTTATGGCAACTTGTCATTACTTTCATGTTGCAAGGTATGCACTCAAACTTGTCACAAAATGAGTAAGGATAATTATCTTTTGCTTCATTATATTTGTATGCTCCCAATCTTGGCTCACTAACAGCCCTTTTACAAAGGTGAGTTAGATGATTTGAAGAGCCACACTTTTGACACTATTTTCTAGGGGCATCTGCAACAAATGCAAAGTTATTTCTTTTATTTATTCCAACCTTACCATTTATGTTTTTCTTCTTTCCTGCATTCTCAGTCTTAACCTCTTTGATTGGCTTCCTGGGGGTTTGATCCACCATGGGCTTCTTTTCAGTTGTAGAAGATGGAGTTGTTTATATGCATTTCTTTTATTTATCCTCATCAGCAAGTTCTTGCTATATGATCAACTCTTCTTCACTGAAATTAACTTCACATGCTTTGAACAGTGGTGACCCAACCTTTCGTAGCATAGCTGGGACATCTTCACTTATAGTTGTTTTTCCCTTGTCACCTTAAACTTTCTTGTTGTTGTTCAGTGTATCATAATCTAGGCCAATAGTTATGTTTGCACATGGCTTGTTCTTCTCATGGTATTGACTAACTAGCTGAGATGCATTTTAAAATGACTTTAGTTTCACCTCATTCTTCTCTATCTTTTCTCTTAACATGGATTCTATTTCACTAGCACACTTTAGCTTGTTCTTTAGATACTCATTCTCTTGCTTGACTGTCTCAAACTCCATAAGAAGTAGCTCAAACTTTTATTTCTCACTCTCAAACTTCTCATTATCTTTTGATGACCTATTGACCTCATCAGTAGCTGTTATCGTGCTAGTATGGATATGGAACATTTATATGCTCATCTTTTCAATAGTCTCCTTATATTACCTAGCATTCAAATCAATAGTACTAAGAGTTGGTACCTTTGTTTTTTATGAGGATGACTCTCCTTGTTCCAAGGCCATAAGTGCATATTTTCCAAATTCCTCATCTTCATCATTTTCAGAATAATCCCAACTCTTTCCTTCTACAATATAAGCTTTACCCTGTTGCTTTCTTAGAAGAGCCTCATACTTTTCTTCCAATTCAAGATAGGCCTTGTCCTTTGCACCTTTTTAGGCTTCCTGCATTCTGCAGCAAAATGGCCCAATTCATCACAGTTGAAGCACCTGATATTTGACTTGTCAACTGATCATGTTTTATAGCCCTTTTTGCTGCCAGAGTTATACTGTGCCTTTGCCTTCCAGCTGTTGTCCCTGTTGGATATTTGTCCCTTATTTTTGAAGAACTTTGGCTTCTTTACTCTAATGTTAGTGAATTTCCTTGTTAAGTAAGCCATGGACTGATTTAACTCATCCAGTTCATCTAAGGTATAAAATTCATTCTCTTCAAGTTCAAAAATAACTTGCTTATGTGCTTCATTGTTCTTTTTCTCATTATTTGAAATAACTGGAGTCTGGATTTCTTGTTCATCATCAGATGACTGGATGTCATTTATAACTAAAGCACTTGATCCATCAACAATGTGCCCTTGACCAGCTCTTAAAGATTTTCTTTAAATCATTTCCAGTTCATAGGTTTTTAAAATACCATATAAAATCTCCAATGTCATTCTGCTCAAGTCTCTCCCACTCTAATAGCTAAGATTTTCTGTTCTAGATGGTCTGAAAGGGTGAGCAAAAATTTCAAGTTAACCTCCTCAGCTTCATAGTATTTGTCATGAAGCTGTAAGTCATTTAGCAGCTTATTGAATATTTCAAAGATATCAGTTATACGCTCCTTTGGTTTAGCCATAAAACCCTCATACCGAGATACCAAAATCCTCCTTTGATTTGACCTAACTTCCAATGTTCCCTCACAAAAATTTCTATTTTCTCCCAGATCTGTTTGGCTGTGTCACAATTGATAATTTTATTATACATTACATTGTCAAGTGACTCTATTAGAATTAGTTGCAAGCCACTATCCAGAGAGACTTTCTCTTTTTCAGTTTCAGTGTACTTTGAGGGATCTTTAGGAGCATAATGAGCTGAGATGACCATGTCTCCATCTGCAGATTCCTTAAATCTTTCCATGGGAATGAAAGGACCATTCTTGAGAATTTAAACATATAATGGGTTGGCCATCTTTATAAACAACAACATCTTCTTTTTCCATAAAGTATAGTTTGTTCTGTCAAAGGATGGTATTTTGATACTGCTAATCTTCTATGTATTCATTCTTCCAAGATCTTTAATATGTTTGCTTTCAGATTTTGCTCTGATACCACTTATTAGGTAATGAATACAACACAAGGGCTGAATGTGTTTTGGATATTTTTAATGCTTTTTGAATATTTGTAGCTTGGTTAACAAAGCAGATTTAAAATGCATTAATATTATGTTAACTGAAATAAACAGTGCACAAAATATTTCCAAACTCACTTAATTTTGTATTAAAATCAAGCAACTATTTTGCTACAAATCCTGGGTTTTTTTTAAGTAAAGAACTCAACTTCTTCCTTGAGAGAGTTACAAGAAAACTGGATCTATTTGATACACTATAAAAGCAAAGGATCGGTGTTTACTTTATAGATTAGTAAACACATGTTTACACAACATGCAATAAGATGTACTAAACCCTACTTTAAGTTATCTCTAAAGCTTTCCATTTATGGCTTAGTGAATCTTTGCATATCCGGTGGATCTCTGACTTTCCTTTGTCAGTTAATCTTAGCCTTTGATCTTGTACTCTTAAGCTGCTTTTGTAGACTTTTAAATCTAAGTGATTAGATCATTTATTGATTGATAATCTTGAATATTTAACTTGTCTGTATTTTGTAATTGAGCTTCATATCAAGATCTCCAGTTGGTGTATAGAGAATTGACATCTCGATAAGTATAATGGCTTATTAAGATCTCTTAGTTCTCTACAAGTGTTTTGACTTGTCGAGGTCTCCAAGTTCTCTATAAGTGAATTTGTCTTGTCGAGGTCTCTGAGTTCTAGATAGGTAAGTTTGACTTGTCAAGATCTCTGAGTTCTCTATAAGTGAACTGGGCTTGTCGAGCAATCTAAATCTCTGCATGTAGAAATAACTTATATGTAGCGACTGTAAATTTTGCGACGTGATTAAGTGAATAAAGTATAATTATGTGGTGTAATTATAAATAATGTGATTAAATAAAGGGTTAAAAAATTTTGTTAGTTAATT
Organism: Apium graveolens; assembly: GCF_009905375.1. Taxonomy (NCBI): domain Eukaryota; kingdom Viridiplantae; phylum Streptophyta; class Magnoliopsida; order Apiales; family Apiaceae; genus Apium; species Apium graveolens. The sequence continues at coordinate 107,443,732 of NC_133653.1, read as the reverse complement.
GTCTTTATTGTATATTAGTAACTGGGAACATAAAATGACGCGTTCCAGTTTGATGAGTCAGCTTAGGGGATAAGCTATGTTGTCGGGTCGTCAGGTAGAATGGGACCCGTTTTAAAAGAGATTAAAAGTATTTAAATTTGAATTATGTGTTGTTATGTGAAAATGGAAATATTTGAGTAAGTGTGACGTGTCAGTTGGTATAAAGGATTGATTGTGAAGCGTAATTGAAACGCTCAGCGTCAGGCCGTCAAGCAGGACGCGACCCGTTACGCGAAAAGGGGAAATAATAATAATAAAAAGGAAAATTTGTGATCAAATATGAGTCGTGATATGTGAATACGTGCTATTGCTTGAAAATATGCTTGATTATGTGCTCTGTTGATTTTTAAATGATTCTAAGGGATTTATTTGATTTAAAATAAGGTTTATTGAACCTTTAAATGTTTTTATAAAATTATCCGAGTATGTTCAAGGTGTAAAATTTGTTTTTTATCTTCAAAATAGTCCTAAAGACTTTATAAAAATGAGAGATGGATTTATTTCGTGATCGGTGTATTTTAAAATAATTTTATCGAGTTATAATTCTATTTTGAGCGCAATCTTGTAAAATACATAATAAATAAACCGTACTCTCAAAAATTATTTTAAAAATATGGCTGAAAAGCTAATTTCAAGATCTCTATTCTAAAATTATTATTCATTTCATTCCAATCTTTTCTGAGAGAGCTATTCCTTTTTAAATTCGGTTTTAGATTGAGAATTAAAGAAACGAGAAAAAGGAAAATCAAAGTGTGGTGAAATGACCATATTAACCTTGCCAATTCAATATATATATACACTATCCCCTCCCCTTTATTTTTCTTTCACCCGTGCAATCTCACTCTCTTCTCTCAGTTTCTCTCATCTCTCTCTTTTCTCTCTCACTCTCGAAGTCTCTCTCTCTTTCTATATCTCTCGGTACTATGTCTCTCTCTCTCTCTTGATTTCTTTGAAATCTTCCATGAATCCTCATCCTTGTTCCATGTATAAACTTCAATTCTTGTGCATGTGTGTGTTTATGCTTGCATGCGAAGTGTGTGTGTGTGTTTGGGTTCGGTTTTGAGCCGAGGCCCGAGTCTTTGCTTGATCAACTGAGTTTTTGTAATTATTGTGATAAAAATTATATTGCATGTAGTTGTTGCTGCATTTTAAAGAGAAATCGGAGGTTTTAAGGTTGGAAACCCCCGAACGGGGGCACCACCGCGAAACCACCGCCACCGGTGATGAACTCCGGTGAACCGGTGGTGAGTTGTGATATATTAACTGAACTCTAATATGAATAAACAAGATTTTTTGTAATTGCATGTTGTGCTTTGCTTGAAACCGAATGGTTTTTGTTTTTTTTTAGAATATAAGTTGGTTTTTTGACTTATAAATGATTGAGTATAAGAAATGTTGGAAAAGTAGAATGATTTGTGGTTTATAAACATTATTTGGTATATGTATGTTGTATTTTGATAATTGTAAGTAGTTATTATTAGAAACCATGATATAGATAGATAAATTGTTGGATTAAAGATCAAATTGAAGTTGCATGTGATATTTTTGGGAAATTCCAATAGTATAATTCGAGTTTATAAGAAACTAAGATGAATTATGTGCTCAAAGTATTGCTTCTATGTTTCCATGAGTTATAATGCTAAATTGAAGTTAGATTGGGATAAAATAATGGCTGCATGTAAGTTATGGTGTTGTATTTGGCAAGATTAGGATTTAAAAGAATCGTTTGATTTCTCGCTCGTGTTTTGTGTTATAGCCGAATGGTTTATAGGTATAAAAGTAATTGATTTGATCCTAAGATTTCACTAAGTGAATGCGTGAGAGATTCTAAGAATTATTTGGTTTATTTGATGTTTTGGTTCGAATTATAGGAAATAAAAGGAAGGATTGAATCGTTTTGATATAAGATTATATAATTGTTATTATAGCTCAGTGTATAGAGTTTGGATATAAGGATTGTATGCTATGTGTTATGGTTGCGTCGCAATATGTGATTCGATGACTATTTGGTTTAAATTATACGAGTATATGGTATAAACGTGCTTTGTGATTATGATTGAATATATATACTCTTAGGATATTGCGATAAGGGGTAACTGTTAAACGTTCCAGGAATGTCGAGTGGGAATCTAATTAGGGTTTTGATTTTGGATTGTAGATTCGAAGCGTGAAGGCATTCAGGCTAGGAAAGGGAAAGGTGTACTAGGTGGCAGTAGTTCAACCCTTGTAAAACAGGAAAGCGAATTCAGGAAAGTAACTCTGCCCTGTATAAGTTATGTATTGAAAGGATATTGATGATGCCATGATAGAGTATTGATCTTTTATAACACTTGTGATAATCTGTTATTGATTCTTGAACCTTGATATTGAATTCTTGTACCATACCTGTTATTGATTCCTTGAAACACCCTGAGAGTGTTCTTGTAACGACTTGATTTGATTATTGTTTAAACCCTTATTGTAAACCTGTTGATTCATCCCTGATTACCTATTGATTCCTTTGGATACCTTGAATTCTTGTTAACCTTATAAGGACCTTTGTGAATACCCTTGCGTATTTTTTTGATCAACCTATATCTTTCCTTTGTATACCTTATTCCATAGTGATTTCTAAGATTGTTCTGATTCTCTAACTTACGTACTTTGATTGTCATTTGATCTCGACCATACCATTGATCTTTGCTTATCTTTGATCCGTTCACTTTCTTTGAATTCTTGAATTGAACTTAAGAATGAGTTTCGACTTGAAAGAGTCTTAATGATTTCATATTCTTGGTAATGATAAAATGAACTTAGTAAAACCTTTCTTTTCCAACACAAGGTTTTCCAAATGAATTCCTGATGGATTGGATTGAGACGTAAGAGACTAGTGGGACTAGTCCAGTCATATCAGAGACTAGTGGGGCTAGTCCAATTTAAGGCTGAAATTATGCCATAGGTACCTTACGACCTGATGGAGGTTGGTACGAGCTGATCACCCGTATTATTATTAATTGAAAGTTGAAGTAGTCCAATCAAGGGTTCCCTATCACTTTATAAAAGATATTAAATACATTGCTTTAGCAAATTGCTTTTTTTAAAATGAAAGGACTTATAATGTTTTGAAATGAGTTGATTGTGATATTGATTAGCATACAGCTTGTGAACCCTGATTCTTATTCTGATATTGTTATCAATCATGCAATTTATTTCCAAAGATGAATAGATTCTCGCTTTCCATTTGAAAGATCCTCGAGATCCTGTTAATGATTTGTAATGAATGTCGACTTTCGCCTCATCTTGAGCCTTGATTCTTGAAAGCCCAACAATCTCTTCATAAACCTTCCCTAGCCCAAAGATAGAAATCTGCCACCTAAAGTTTTAAAAGAGAATGCCTTAAAAGTAGTTGTGAATATATATTGATTATTGCATCATAGAATTGTCATTTAGTTACTTGCTAAGTTTTATACTCATTTATTATGCTTTGTTCTAACCATGGCAGTTAAGCAAGAGGATGCCCAGACTTAGGCGCACTGCTCGTAAGAGCGTACCAGGTGGCCCCTGCCATGTTGTAGGCTTCTAGATGCCAGAGCAGGTAGTACAGGTTGTGTTGTTGGGTTTCGAGCACATAAATGTTAGTGTTTGTGCCCTAGAGACAACACTATGATGTTTTAGTTTAAAACATTAGGATTAATAATGTTTATGTCATATCTATTATTCTCTTTATAATTTATTAATTTTTAATTTACTGCGATATAAATGTTAGATTAATAAATGTCCTTGGAATATGATTTGCAATTCAAAATTAGCCACACAAGAGATATTATATAGAGAGTATAAAAACGAATTATAACTCTTAACTAATTAGGAGTTATTATTAATTCAAAATTCCTATATGTATTATAATTAAGTCTCACTTAATTATTTAAGAAATAAATTTCATAATTAATATTAGTAAATAAGAATATCATTATTTATCTAATTAATTAAGTCAAACTTAATTAATATTATAAATAATTCAAATTACTTTAATTTAATTTAAATCCAATTTAAAATAAATAATCCGTCAAGCATTTTTGTGTGTGACCCTATAGGTTATTATTACATTGGCAACGAATTTTAAATCTAATTTAAAATCGTAAATAATGAGCTGCATCTAGTAATACATCATTGCTACCCAAGTAATAATAATTGAATCAGTGATTGATTAAACCTTTCGTGAATAATGTACAATGTAATATAATCCCGTTAACCAAAATATTATAGATTAAACTAGAGGCATGTAATGTGTCATCCTCATTAATATTTAATCCATGTTTCATTGATCAATGAGTAGACTATCATATCAAATCAACATTTGAGCGTGACCACGTATTTCATAATCTAGCTCACACAAGAGGCCAATAATATCACTCCTAAAATAGGAGGGTTAAATGCCATCTAGATTATTCATATTTCTCATACGATTCATAATATACCCAATATCCACTTTAATCATTACCCGGTCAAGGAAAACTTTTAATGGAATCAATGTATATTAATTCTCGTATAGAAATATAATGACTTCAGGTCTAAGGACCATTACATCATTATCACCGTAAGAATGACTTATGACACAACAGACATGTAGAATCTCACATTGGGTCTGTCCAGCATCATGTACATATACATCTGCCTGTGTTTTTTGACTTTAGTGTCACTATACCTATGATCAATAAGATGTGATCATCAGTCAACAAACACGCTAGTCTTAATGCATTATTATTGTCCCTTAATAATAATACTCGACCAGGGAACTTTAGGAATATTGATATTATTATAAAAATCTCATTTCTAAGTCACGTACTTAGAGATATAGAATTGCATATCATATTCCAAGGACATTTATTAATCTAACATTTATATCGCAGTAAATTAAGAATTAATAAATTATAAAGAGAATAAGCGATAGGACATAAACATTAATAATCCTAATGTCTTAAACTAAAATATCACAGTGTTGTCTCTAAGGCACAAACACTAACAATCTCCCACTTGCTCTAGAGCCAATCACCCATGTATCTAATTCTCATGGAACTAGTATGACCATCATACTTCTGCTGCGACAAAGCCTTAGTCAGTGGGTCTGCAACACTATCATTACTATGCACTTTACATTTATATCTTCTTAATCATTAATCTCATTAATAAGGCGTTATTGCCTAAGGACATGCCTAAACAGTCTCTATGGTTGTTTCAAAAAAAATATCAATATATTCAGCTTCCATAGAATCATTAATGTTCTTGCTGTGAACTATTCAAGCTAACATCAATTATATTTAGACAAAACAGACATAAACTCGTAATCATCCTCGTCTGTACAAAAATTAGGTTCAGAAACTAGTATCAGTGAAACTCTTTACAACCAGTTCCCTATCTTCTCCATACACCAAAAATAAATCTTTAGTCCTCTTTAAGTACTTAAGAATATTCTTGAAAACTATCAAGTGACCCTCACCTGGATTAGACTGGTATCTGATCGTCATGCTCAAAGCATGCGAAACATCAGGATAAATACATATCATTGTACACATTATAGATTCAATTGCTGACGCATCTGGAACTTTCTCAAACAACCCTTATCATCTAATGATTTAGAGGGCAATTATCTTTTGAGATTACTATCCCATGAGACATCGAAACATATCTTTTCTTTGTCTCCTACATCCTAGATTGATACAATATTTTATCAATGTATGTACTTCGACTAGGTCGATTAATCTCTTCAATCTATCTCTATAGATCTTGATCACTAATATATAGGTAGCATCGCCTAAGTCTTTCATCGAGAAACTATTTCTCAACAAGGTCTTAACAGCCTGTAGAGAATGTATGTCATCCCATATATGTTATATATCATTTACATATAATACTAGAAATGTCACATGGCTCCCACCAACCTTCTTACAAACACATGGTTCATCTTCGTTTTGAATAAAGCCAAACTCTTTGACCGTTTTATCAAAATAAATTTTCATTCTCTTTGAGGCTTGCTTCAATCTATAAATAGATAGAAGCAACTTACAAACCATCTTAGCAAACTTTGGATCAACAAAACCCTCAGGTTGTATCATATATACATCCTCTTCAAGGCTCCCATATAAGAAAGCGGTTTTGACATCCATTTGCCAAATCTCATAGTCAAAGTAAGCAACTATTACTAACAAAATCCCGATGGAACTAACCATATTAACTGGTGAAAAAATCTCATCATAGTCTATACCATGAATTTGTTTGAAACCTTTTGCCACTAGTCGCACCTTATAGGTCTGTACTTTACCATCCATGTCACTACTAGAAAAAGTGGAAGACATCGGCTAAAAACCGATGTCTATGAACAAAAAAATCCGAAGTCTTCGTGGGTGATGTTAAAGACCCCCCATTTAACATCGGTTTTAAAATGATGTTAAAGAATACTATAACATCAGTTTTTAAAGATGTTGAATTTCTCATGCACATCTAATCTTCATATATTATCATATAATGATTAATTTATCAATTTAAACATATGTGAGTTAAGCATAATATTTCAATTTACCTATTAAACTGATGTTACTAATACCAGTAACAACGATTTTAAATTAAAACCGATGTAAAAGTAACTTTTCGCATTGGTTCTTTACTTTAAACTTATATCTATCGGTCATAAACCGACGTCTAGAAAGATTATAACATCGGTTTTTTGTTTTAAGTGTTTTTTGCTGTAATATTTAACATCAATTTTGTTTGGTGTGACTGATTTTTAATGTTTAACAAACTGATGTATTAAGGTTTGACAGACATCATTTTTTATTTTGTAGCTGATGTTAATAGTGTTAAATTATCTATATAAAATGATGTCTGATCACCTGTTTTATTCATGCAAAAATTAGAAATACAAATGCCAAAAAATTGTGAAAAAAACAAATATGAACCACCAAACATCACTACTATACATTCATCCATAATCTTTTCTAATTACTAGCTATAATCTGAATACATGCAACCAAAATAAAGGTGTTTTTAGATTGTAATACAAGTATTGAGCAAGAAAGACTTTAGTAGAAGCAAACTCAAGAAAGATGCCAGCTATTTCTCCAGTTTTGAGGGCTTTTGCATAGTCATGCGTTGATGTGTGCTTCTTGATATTTGCAGAGTCGAAACCCAAGGCATTGATCATGTATGATTTATGAAATGACTCTCCGCAATACCCAACTGTTGCATTCATCTTCTTGAGTGTTGCAACATCCTTTGTAGCTGGTGCAAGCCGTTGAGCAGTGAGCATACCATAATGGATGGACGTGTAACTCTGCTGATTACCTTGTGGTGGCTTCAAAAAAGTGGAGAAGGGGACAAAGTACATCATGTCGTAGAAGTAGTCACATATAGCAATGGTAGCCAACTTAGTATCCATGGCAGCCTGACATAATAATTATAAAACTGAAGTTTAGATTTAAAACATATAAATATTAGAAAATAATTTGTCACCCAAAGAATATTAGTTGTTAGGTCACACAACACTGTAGAAGGGGGTTGAATACAGTGTTTAATACAATCAAATCGATTTCGAACACAAGTAACAGTAAACAGATATATTCAATATAATAAACTTTATTATAATGGAAATCTTCTCTCTCAGTGATGAACAAATATCATGAGAGCTGCTAGGTTACAATGTATGATCTTATCGATAATGATAACATATATAGTGTAAACCTATGTCTGTCTTTATATAGTACACAGTTACAAGATAACTTCTAATTGATATGGAATATAATTCTGTCTCCTAAAAATATATCAATCAGATATCTTATACAAGTCTTCTTATCTTCTAACTCTTTCCATGCATATCTTCTTTTGTATTAGTCTCGATCTTCTATCCTGTAAATCAGCTTCCTTCCTTAACTATAAGTCCTCCCGTACTTAAGTTCCGATATCTATCTTCTGATATTTATCTTCTGATAATCTAAGTTCTGATATTTTTAAGTTCTGACTTCCAGTAAGTACTGATTCCAGTAAGTACTGATATTTCATGTTTGTTAAGATCTGAAAACTAAACATGAAACATATTAGACATGACTTCTCAAATATATCTAACAATCTCCCCCAACTTGTAAATTGTGCAAAAATATACAAGTTAATAGATATGATGATATCAAAAACATTTAAGCTCAAATACAATAAGAGTTTAATAAGACTATTAACTACAAATTATAGTCCTTGTAGCTTTACCAACATCACCGGATCAATCTGAATCCATAATGATTCTTAATAAAATCTTTACCAGCTTATCTTCAGCTTTTCTCAGAACTTCAACTAACTGTGCTTTGACCTGTATCAGTTCTGTTGGATTTTAAACGCAGCGGAGGCATGGCAAAACACTTTTACACATATAAAATCCAAATAAAAGCATATAAATCGTGGTAAAAACATAGGGATCGAATCTAACCTTTAAAATAATTCGGAGACAACGATCAGAGATCCTTAGCAGTTGCTCCTCAAGTGTGAAGCACTCCACCGGTATCCACCAAGAAAACGATGTTAAGGAGGAGGGAGGAGGTGGAGAGAATTGGGTTTTCCAAACTTTTTGGGTTTTGGGGTTCGAATTAAAATAGGGTCTATAATAGTATATTTATAGGCAAAATTTTCAGCTGAAATTTTCCCATAAATAATATTATTATTATCCCATTTATTATTCTCATTAATAATTAAAACACCTTTTAATTATTAATCCTTTTTCTAAACACTTTAGAAATAATTCTCTCACTTGATTTAATTTCCAAAAATTAAATCCTTAATTAATAATATTAAGAACTTTTCTTAATTAATTTATAATCAATTAAATCTCATTTAATTAATTATTAAATTTGCCAATTAATTATTTATTTCACAAATAAATAATTATTAGCCATTATTAATTAATTCCTCCACCATTAAATCATTCTCTTTTTATGGTGTGACCCTGTAGATTCAATATTAAGCCGGTAGTAGAAATAAATAATAATAAAACTATTTTATCATTATTTATATAAATTCTCTAATTTATTAAATATGATTAATTAATTAATCACATTTATTCTACATCGTGAGTGATACTTCTCAGCATATCGCGACTATCCGGATAATATGAATTCACTGCTTAGAATACCAAGAACCTATTCAGTGAATAGTTACCGTACAATAAACTCCTTCTACCCTACAATGTCCCAATTAAATACAAGGCATGGATCTCGTGTCAAGCCTATCTAATTTAATCACTTGCTTACCATTTACTATGCGTAGTTCTATGCAAATTAGAAACTCATTTCTAATTTCATTCACTCTGGCCAGAGAATCCTGAACTAGCATAAGTGGATCAGCCTTGAACATTCGCTTCCTTCACTGGAAGGGGTAGATCCTATATTGATCATACACTATCTTCGTGTACAAATTCCTATACCCAGCAGAGCCCTAATAATTGTCCCTGGAGACTAAGAACTAAACCAAAGCATAGTTCAGTGTACACAAGATGACTATGATGACCTCAAGTCTAAGGATACTTGTACAACTATCACTATGTGAACAACTGCTGACACGTGAGTGAACTCCATCAGTTGTTCAGCTGTGTGAGTCATGTTCAGTGAACTTATTCTATAATAAGCACCTACATACTAGCTATAGTGTCACCACACAAATGTCTATGAGAACAGACATCCTTCATAATGAAGCAAGCATAGTATGTACCGATCTTTGCGGATTATTAATTACCAGTTAGTGATCCTATGATCAGGAAGTATTTAAGTTTAGAGTTATCATCTTTAGGTCTCACTATTATGATCTCATCATAATCCATAAAAAGCTTTATTCTAAACTATGGTATATCTTATTTAAACACTTAAATAGATAGAGCCCGTAATAAAAACAAAACAAGTCTTTTAGTAATATTAATGAAATCAAAACAGATTACACGGGAAGTTATTCCTAAATCCTAATTCATGATTGGACTTAGGACATATTCCTTTCAAGTTCTTCATCTTTACTATCACCAATTTGATAAATGGCTGTTCTGAGAGCTTGAATTGATGTTCTTTTAAGTCCATCACTAAGTCTGATAACTCTAGGATGTGAAGAGTTTTCATTATAACATAAGCATCTTCCTTTCAGAATAACTTCCACCTTAGCAGAGTTCTTTAGCATAGGAATTTCTCTTCCATCACCTTCAGTAATCATTAGCATATACTGAGAAGTCTTTGTACCAGAGATTCTAAGTAGATCTCTTATAGCCTTCAAAATGTATTCTGGCCATCTTCTTGTAACATCAAATTTTACTTCCAGAAGATAGAGAATATGTTGAAGCTCTCTGATAGACTTCTTTAGCACATCAGTATCAGCTAGTCTGTAAGTTAGTCCATCATTAAAAAATAAAATTAATTTCTTCTTTAGATTATCCTTATCATGAGCATCTATCACAATTTGAGCAGACAGCACTTTGTCAAGGTGCTTTTGTTTGATTTTTTCATATAGTTTGTCTATCAACATGAAAGGATCCCTTAGAGTAACTTCTACTCCTGTTTGTATCTTCTCTTCATCAGAACCTAATCCAGCTCTATCTCTAGGTTGCTTGGATCTCAACCCAAATGTTGCGAGTTGATTCATCATAAGATTGAATTTTGGTTCAACTGGAGTAGCTTTCTTCCATAACAGCTTCTTCTTATCAGCAACTGTCATCTTTATCTTTTTCAAATCAACTTGATCAGAATTTGTTGTTTCTTCTATAACTTGCTGTTCTTCATTCTGAATAACTTGAGCAATGTCAGAGGTTGTTTTAGATTCTTCAATTATCTTTCTTCTCTTCAGAATTTGAACAGTTTCATCTTCTATCAAATCATTATCATGCATTGTAGTTTGATAGACTGGAATGGAAGAACTTATCTTTTTTTCAATCTTTAAAGGTTCACCAACCTTTTCTTTTCCTTTTGACTTAGGATCAATCTCAGTTTGTGATCTAGTCTTGGACTTTGAAGTCTCAGAATTTGACTTTTCCTTGATCACAATGCCCTTTTCCTTAGGCCTTGGAGGTTTCTTTGCATCAGAAGCTTTAGACTTAAGATTTGTCTTCTCAGCTGCAAATCTAGCTTCTTCCTCCTTGAGAGTTTCCAAATCCATTCCTGGATTTTGTTTCAGAAATAATCTTCTAGCTATCTCCTCATCAAGTGTCTGGATTTTAGGATCTTTGTAATAAACAGTAGTATGCTTCTCTTTTAGCTTCAGAGTTTGTAAAAACTTCTGAGAGTCTTTAGATCCTGACTGAATAAGAATATCAAAACTTGACATCAGACTTTGCTTATCAGAACTTGACTTCAGACTTTTAGCATTCACAGCATCAGAACTTGACTTGTTATGTGTAGAAGATATTCCTTGAACTTTTCCTTGACCTCTGCTCTTATCAGAGTTTCCCTGATCATCACTTTTATCATCCTTCTTCTTCAGTATTTGAGTAGGTGAGCATTTGGACTTAACTATCTTCTCCCCCTTTTTGGCATCATCAGGAAGTAAGAGAGAGAGAAGAAGTTCAACTGAAGATTGGATTTCATCCAATTGAGCTTTTTGAGAAACTTGGTTAGCCAGGACCTCATCAATTTGGGCATGTTGCTTCTCCTGAATCTTCTCAATGGCTTCAACTTTTCTCAAGAGTAGGTCTGATATATTTGTTCTTGTCAAGCTTGATCTGTAGATCTAGCTTATCAGCATGTTCCTTTAGTGTATCAACCTTGTCATGAGTAGAAGAATGTAGACTTTGAAGATGTTTGGTAGATAGAGCAGTGATCTTGAGTTGTGTCTTTAAATCAGCATTTGTGAGCAACTCATTAGCTTTAGCAATATGCTCTGTCAGAATTTTAGAGCTTGGAATGAAATCAATGTCATTCCACTTCTTGGTCCACTCCACACCTCTGTGAGTATCCTCCCAAGGAATAGGTGCTTCCTTTTCAACAAATTTCTTCACCAATGCTTCCTTGCCTAGTATGGGAACTAGAGTCTCAACAGAAACACTGTCTTCAGAACTTGAGGAAGACTCACTATGTTCTGATAGCATAACAGTGTGTGAAGCAACTGGAGATTAAGGAACAACTTAATTTAAATTCTGAGCATCAAAATTTATCTCCAGAGCTGGTGTAGTTAGTGTAGATGGTATCTCAACATTTAAAATTGGAGAGTTGACTGTAAATGGCTGAGCTTCTGTAGATGGAGCTTCCAGATAAAGAACATTTGGTATATTCAAATTGTGAATATCTATTTCAGAAGTTTTAGCTTGTTATTCCACATCATCTGTAGCTTTAATAGGAGAGACATGAGGTGTTGACACAGTATCCTGAGCTTGAGTAGGGAATGGCAGAGCTTCAATTACCACAAGTTCTAATGAGATCAGAGATTCCTGATCCCCTTCCTCAGCTTCAGTTGAATCCTCAGATATAAGCTTGGCCTTGTACCTTTCTGCCTTCATTTTCTTTAGTCTCCTTGCCAGTGAAGGAGTTGCTTTAGCAGCTTCAGAACTTCCAAATTTCCTCTTCAAAGTATCAGAACTTTGAGCTGCAGTTTCTTTCTGAGAAGTAACATTCTCAGCTTCAACTGTCACAGGTTCTGATGCATAAACTTGTGCTTCAACTGTTTCCGCTTTACTATCAGATTCATCTCTGAGAATCATCTTCCTTCTCTTTTGTGGAGGTTGAGGAACAGACTTTGTCCTCTTTGGCATGGAAGATGAAGATCTGATGGTATTTTCTGATGATTCAGGTTGAGATGATTAAGTTGATGGTTTGAAAGATGTCCTGATGGTAGATTTTGGTTGTGGTTGAGAAGTTTGAGGTGTTTGGGTAGTGGTGGTAGGTGCTGATGGTTGAGGTTTAGATGGTTGGACATCGGGATATAGTACAGTGTATGTAACTGGATCATAGGTTATTAAGGCTTGTTTGATAGATAAAGGAATTTAGACGGGTCTTAACATGACCTTTTTATTATCAGTAGATAATAAGTCATTAAAAGCTCTTTTAGCTAGTCTAAATGGTGAAATTGATTCACTAGCTAATTTGGGGCTTATTAGAACAACAAATACTATAAATAAGCTAACAGAATCTAGAAAAATAGACAGTATTCATATCTTCTGTCATCCTATCCCCAATAAAGCCTAAAATAGCACTTGCATAATCAAAATCAGTTTCATTAATGAGAGCATACCCGATTTGTTGACCGAGTATGGGGATTGCATCGAAATTAGAACATTTGTTGGCTAAGGTCTTTGTAATGCAGTCAAAGAAGAAACTTCATTCCCTCCTTATGTAACATCTCTTCAATTGACCCAGCTTGGCCAATATGTTTTCATACCCCAGAATGGCCATCATATCTTGAAGAACTGGCTCCTCAACTGTTATATAAGCGCAGTTCTCAGGCAACTGCAATGCTTGGCAAACTGTAGCCAAAGTCACGAAATGCTCATCCTCCCCTGTTGTAAAGATAATAATTGGGGACCCTTGAGTACCACCATCATCATATATTCGACTTCTCCAAAACTCCAGCACTTGGGTATTAGAGATTACTTTAGGTTGGGTCAAAACATACCCAATATCAGAATTAGAAAGGAAATCCTGAATAAAGTGAAGTTCTGATGGAGCTTCAGCCTTGCTAAGAATAGATGAGTAGTTGTTAGGAACAAACTTAGCTCCATTAAAAATCAAGTGTTTTGGTGTCATCTCTGTAAGAAATTAAGTGAGAAAGATAGTGTTTGCAAGGTTTTTGATAAAAGTCCTGTAAGAAAATGCTTCAGAGAATATTAGAAAGAGAGAGAATAAAAGAGATTAAGAATAGAATAGTAAGTGAAAGATTAGAAAATCTTTTAACTCCCATATATATACTCTCTCCACTCAACAGTTATATTTTTAAAGCATGGGATACACTTTACACCTGGCAACGTGTGAACAGTCAGTAAAAAGTTAAAGCAGAAGTTAATGGGCAATTAAAATAAGCAATAATTACCGTGCACATGCAGTTTTTCAGACACGTTTACCACTAACCCATAATGATTATGACTGTTTTTATCTCACCTAATTATATTCTGATTGAATATGGCTATTTCAGTTTTTACCATAAATAAGTCAAGTAAAGAATAATGCCACGTAAGCATCAAGGATTCCATCAGGATTTAATATCAGAACTTAACTTATATCAGATTTTAACAGTCATCAGAATATGGCTTCTAAACTCAAAAAGTGAATATCTTTTTCTGTGATTCTTCATACAAATACTGACTTGATTCTTCAGAGTTTAATCATCAGAACTTGTTCTCAGAATTTATGCAAATGACACTTAACTATTTGTCAAAAACAACTTAATCACCACAGTAATTTTCATCATTCATATGGAGTGAAAGTGTGTGCATTCAGCAGAATATCACATAGAGATTAAAGTCTGATAAACTTCAGTACATCTTATAAATAAGGCATAACTAAGAAAAGTGCTTAAAATCTGTCATCAATCATGAAGTCTACTATAGAACAAATTTATGCAAGAGTACACCTTAACTGTTTGTGCTCATTTTATGCATCTTTTGAAATTCCTTTTTACAGTGGCTTCTCAGTGTAAGTGAATCACAACTGCTTATCAGAATTTATGCTGTTATCAGAGTATTTCTCTAGTAATCAGAGATTGTGAAAAGTCACCAAGAAAAAATTATTTGCTTTTCTAATGCATATTACTTAATACCAGCAATGCACTTGGGTCTTCTCTTCCACATATTTACTCTAGATCTCAAAGGAGTACCTGGCTTTTATTCTCAGCCACAAGGGACGATTCCCTCGGCTACTCGAGGTACGAATCCCCAACTTCAACAACTACATGCACCTGTGAATTCTCGACCCATTGGGTATGAGTATTCAACTGTTGTGACTACTAACCCCTCATATGGGATGCCCCTTTACCCTGAGGCTGGAGGAAGTGGACATACCGGACGAAGTGAAGCACGAGGGCGATTGCCCCCTATATACAAGGTTTGGCTCCTATCCCTGAGGATCAGGAATTTTCTGGTCCTTACACTGAGAGAGACTCCGAATCTTCAGATGAAGAAGTGGCCCCAAGAAGGAGGCGTGCTGGCAAAGAGCCAATTGATGATGGTCGCCAACGTCTTAAGAGCACCCAAGGGATGAATTCCCAAGAAGTGCTGGAAAGGATCAGGGCTCATGAGGCTGAGATTCAAAGGCTGAAGCGCGACTTAGAGGCACACCAGACCCCCACTACCTCCAAGGGGGAGGAATCCTCCCCCTATCATAGACCTGGATGGTCCAATATAGAGAAGGGTTGTTTGCCCAAGGGCTGATCTGAGCAATCTTCTTCCTATTGGGGATCCTGATAATCCTACCCCACCATTCACTGAAGAAATAATGAATGCCCATATCTCAAGGAAGTTCAAGATGCCCACTATCAAAGCTTATGATGGCATTGGAGATTCCGCCAGCTCAAAGATGGTATAGTCATTTGCCCCCGAACTCTATTGGGTCCTTCAGAGAATTAAGTCAGGCTTTTATTAAGCAGTTCATCAGTGGAAGAGTGCATGAGAAAAGTTTAGCATCCCTCATGAATATTGTGCAGGGAGCGAATGAATCCTTAAGAGACTACCTGAATCATTTCACGAAGGAAGCTTTAAAAGTCCCGGACCTTGATGACAAGGTAGCCATGATAGCACTACAACAGGGAACTAGGGATGAGTTCTTCAAGATGTCCTTGGCCAAGCGCCCCCTGAGAGCATGTTGCAGCTCCAAAATAGGGCCGGGAAGTACATCAAGGTGGAAGAGAGCATGAGGAAGACCGTAGTGAGCAACGAGCCCGTTGTAGGCAAGAAGCGGAAAATCGATCTAGAGTATATCGCTAAGGACACGTATCCTATAACTGAGCAAAATCCTGATTCAACCCGTAAGAAGGGAGGACCTGGACAAAAATTCGCTAAATACGCTAAGTTGAACGCTCCTAGAAGCCAGATCTTGATGGAAATCGAGAAAGACCAAGATATTCATTGGCCTAAGCCCTTGAAGGCAGATCCAGCCAAGCTAGACAAGAGCAAATATTGTAGATTTCACAAAGATGTTGGTCATCACACCGATGAGTGTAGGCAATTGAAAGATGAAATAGAGTTCCTCATTCGGAAAGGAAAATTGAACAAGTACACTGGGGAAGGAAGAGATAGGAATAACAATGGGAGAAAGAACTTCGAAGATCATAGGAGGGACCAAGACAATCAGAGGGGGAATCCCCAACCTAGGGGACCGGTGATAAATATAATCTTTGGAGGACCACGACCCCGAGGACCTGTAATAAACACGATTTTTGGAGGACCGAATGTTGCTGGATTATCCAAGAACTCCAGGAAAGCTTATGCCAGGGAGGTTATGCATATTGTTGGAGAAGCCCCGAAGAGGGCCAGGACATGAGTAACAATGGCTTTTGATGATTCTAACCTAGAGGGTGTGAAATTTCCTCATGACGACCCGTTGGTCATAACACCTATAATAGAAAACAGCCCGATTAAGAGGGTCCTTGTGGATAATGGTGCTTCAGTGGGTATCTTGCTCCATGACACCTTTTTAAGGATGGGATATAATGACTCCTAATTGACCCCAACCGACATGCTGATATATGGATTTGGGGGAGTGGAGTGCCCCGTGGAAGGGATAATCAAGTTACCAACAACCATAGGAAAAGAACCAAGGCAAGCAACACAGATGTTGGACTTTGTGGTAGTAAAAGCTAGTTCAAATTACAATGTTATCATGGGGAGAACAGGGATACATGCCTTCAAGGCAGTCCCTTCTTCTTACCATTCAGTTATGAAGTTTCCCACCCGGAATGGGATTGGAGAATAGAGAGGAGATCAAAAAATGGCTAGAAGTTGTTATGTAGCCTCTCTGAGGGCAGATGGAGTTGGGGGGCAAGTTCTGCCTATTGAAGATCTTGATATTTGAGAGAATGAAGAGAAAAGAGGAAAGCCAGCTGAAGACTTGGTTTCGATTCCTTTAGCTCCTGAGGATCCTGAGAAAGTTACTTTTGTTGGAGCCACACTAGAGGATCCCCTTAGAGGGAAGTTAGTGAAATTTTTGCAAGAAAATAGTGATGTGTTTGCATGGTCGGCAGCTGATATTCCAGGCATAGACTCGGAACTAATTACTCACAAGCTGAATGTGGATCTGATTCAGAAGACGGTAAAGCAAAAGAAAAGAAGTTTTGCCCTAGAGAGGCAAGAAGCTATAAAACAGGAAGTGGAGAAGCTCTTAGAGGCTGGTTTCATTGAGGAGATACAATTTACAGAATGGTTAGCAAACCCTGTAATGGTGAAGAAGGCCAATGGAAAGTGGAAGATGTGTGTGGACTTCACTGATCTGAATGACGCATGCCCTAAGGACTGTTTCCCGTTGCGAAGGATAGATACTTTGATAGATGCCACTGCTGGACATGAGATGCTGAGCTTCATGGATGGATTGAGTGGATACAATCAAATTAAGATATACAAGGACGAGATCCCAAATGTATCATTCATCACTAACTTTGGTGTTTATTATTATCTTGTTATGACATTTGGTCTCAAGAATGCAGGAGCCACCTATCAAAAGTTGGTAAATAAAATTTTTAAGGATCTTATTGGCAAGACCATGGAAGTTTATGTTAATGACATGTTAGTCAAAAGTCTAGTAAAGACTGACAATATAACCCATTTGAGGGAAGCTTTTGAGGTCCTGACATACCACAAGACGATGTTAAATCCTACAAAGTGTGCTTTCAGAGTATGATTTCGAAAGTTTTTGGGATTGATGGTCTCCAAGAGAAAAATCGAGGCCAATCCCGATAAAATAAGGGCAATCCTGGATATGGAGCCCCCAAAAACTATCAAAGATGTTCAAAAGCTCACTGGAAGGGTTGCTGCATTGGGACGATTCATCTCAAAGTCTGGAGACAAGTGTTTTCTGTTCTTCAAGTCTTTAAAGAAAGTTAAGGATTTTGTACGGAGTGAAGAAAGACAGAAGGCATTTTAATTTTTGGAATTAAAATAATAATTTTTGAAATTTTCAGAAATTAAAAATGAATTTTTATAATAAAAATAAATAAGGAATATGATTTTTGAATATTTTTAAAACAGGAATCCTATTTTTGAAAACTCTTGAATGTTCAGGGACTGAACTTCATCGTTTTCAAAAGTCAGGGTACCAAACTGCAATTTTTACACCCCCGTCGCCGGAAAATATAGGGGTGGCCGGAAAACTCGATTCCGGCACCCTCACCTCACCATCTGCTCCAGATTTACACTACATAACACCAGGAATCTATTCGTGCAATCAAAACACATCAACCATCCCTGTCCTGGCCGGAAATTGGCCAAGAACATCGCCGGTTTCCGGCGAAACATCGAAAACTTAAAAAGACAACTCCCTTCGATTCACTAATCCTCTGTTAATGAGCTATATACCAATCGATTTAAAATTTCATAAGGAACACAACCCACCATAAATCAACAGCTAATAATCCCTAAATCAAAAAGGCCCAAATTTCAATTGAAAACATTCATACGGGTTATAAACCCTAATTTCAAAATTCAAAAATTAAACCCAGTTTTGAGCATGTTATTGGAATCCAAATAAGACGTATGACATAAAAATCACCAGGAAAACAAGCTCTACAACATGCAATCTTCAAATCATACAAACAATCATCCGAACAAAAATTCATATTTTTAATAAAAATATTTTGAAAATAAACAAATTTCCAGAAAATAAACCTTGATTTCTGCAGGGGTATGGATCACAGAATCTGATAGAGCTCTTCAAGACCTTCAAATTGGTTACTCGAGCTTTCCAAACAAAGATCAATAACACCTCCAAAATTTGGTTTGATTTTCAGAAGATTATATGAATATAAGTATTTTCTCTGGAAAACTATATTTTTAGCTGACTGCAAATGATTTTGAAACGGAATAAAATACGGAAAAAGGCTATTTATATTTATGGAAATTAGTATCTCGTTGGATCATTCCAGATATAAAACGGTACGTATATTTGTAAAAACTGATCCAAACAGTATCGTTTTTCGGGATAATTATCCAAATCAGTACAATTTGTACTGCGGTCTTGGTCTCAGCGCCTGGTTACACGTATTACGAGGTGATAATTGTGATAGTTTAATAAAAAGCTCCCGTTTATCGAAAATACGAGTTTTATTGATTTACCGAAACGAATATTGTATCGAAAATGTTGCGCCGGGACCCGCGCAGAACAAACCGTACGCCAGATCGAAAAAGTCGAAACATGGAAAATGCTCGGAATATTACAATTAGGTTAGGAAGGAGTTCTCGGAAGAGTTTTGGGTTCTAAAAACGTAAAAATGGATGACGTCGGTTGGTTCCCGTTTTTATAAAATAGATTTTAAATACTCGGAAAAAGATTTTATAAAATCCATATGATTCCTATAAATTCATAAATCAACATAAAAATAATTAGGAAGATATGACAATTATCTATATTTTATTTTGGATATATAAAAATTAAAATACTCAATTAATAATATTTTTAAACATCCAAACACATTTAACACTTAACAAATAATTCACAGAATAGAAACTGAACACATATAAGAATTATTTATTAGCAAAAATAATTACACGATATATCCCGGATATTACATCCTTCCCCCCTTAAAAGGATTCTGTCCTCAGAATCTCTTAAGAAAACAAAAGAGGGTACTTTTCTCTCATATCACTTTCTAACTCCCAGGTTGACTCTTCAACCTTCGGGTTTCTCCATAATACTCTTACTAGCTTTACCACTTTATTTCTTAATACCTTCTCTCTTTCCTCTAGAATCTCTATCAGACTCTCTACATATGACAAATCTTCCTGAAGCTCTATTGGCTCATATTCTATTACATGCCTGGAGTCTGGATTATACTTCTTAAGCATCGATATGTGAAAGACATTGTGAATGTGCTCCATGTGCGGAGGTAACGCCAATTCGTAAGCTACTTTGCCAACGCACTTTAGAATCTCAAAAGGTCCGACATATCTTGGGCTCAACTTTCCTTTCTTTCCAAACCTCGTTAGTCCTTTCCACGGTGATACTTTCAGTAAATACCAAGCTTCCTTCTTCGAATTTTATATCTTTCCTTGATTGCTCTGCATATTTCCTTTGACGGTCTTGTGCAGCTATCAATCTCTTCTGGATAATTTCAACCACTTCCTTTTTTTGTTGTACTAATTCAGGTCCAAGTATTTTGCGTTCTCCCACTTCGTCCCAATACACTGGAGATCTACATTTGCGTCCATAAAGGGCTCCATAGGGTGGCATCCTAATAGTGGCGTGATAACTGTTGTTGTAAGCAAATTCTACCAGAGGTAAATGCTCGTCCCAACTTCCTTTGAAATCAATAGCACAAACACGTAACATATCTTCGATTGTCTGGATCGTTCTTTCACTTTGGCCGTCCGTCTGTGGGTGGTAAGTTGTACTCATATTCAGTCTTGTTCCCAAACATTCCAGAAAACTCTTCCAAAATCTTGAATTAAATCTTGGATCTCGATCCAATACAATGGACACAGGAACTCCACGACGAACTACGATTTCCTTCAAGTACATATGGACTAACTTGTCGAGCGAAAATCTTTCATTTATAGGCAGAAAATGAGCTGACTTGGTAAGTCTATCCACTATAACCCAAATGGCATCATGATTAGCCCTTTTCCTTGGTAATCCAACTATGAAATCCATGGCAATATGTTCCCACTTCCACGCTGGAATCTCCAATGGTTGTAGCAATCCACTTGGTCCTTGATGTTCTGCTTTAACTCTCTGACATGTATAACATCTGCTAACCCATTCCGCAATTTCCCTCTTCATGTCTGGCCACTAATAATTTTCCTTTAAATCTCTGTACATTTTGGTACTCCCTGGATGGATAGAATACCTTAAATTATGTGCTTCCTGTAAAAATTTCATTCTTCAGCTCCGTCACCGGTGGAATCCAAATTCTTGAAGAAAACCTAAGAATACCTTGATCGTCTTTTTGTGTGCACAATTCTTCACCTACCAAACGATTTATATCTTGACCCATTACATCTTCCTGACACTTCTTTATTTTCTCTAACAACTCCGGATGGAAAGTCATACTGTACACTTTTGCTTCATTAGGCTTGCAAACTCTAATCTCCAATTCCAGTTTCTAAAATTCCTAATATATCTCTTCAGGTACTGATAACACATTTAACTTTTCCTTCCGACTCAACGCGTCTGCTACAACGTTTGTTTTACCGGGATGATAATTAATCGAGCAGTCGTAATCCTTGATCAATTCTAACCATCTCCTTTGCCTCATATTAAGCTCCTTCTGTGAGAATATGTACTTCAAACTTTTGTGATCCGTGTAAATTTCACACTTTTCTCCATATAGATAATGTCTCCAAATTTTCAAAGCGAAAACTATGGCTGCTAGTTCCAAATCATGAGTAGGATATTTCTGTTCGTGTGGTTTCAATTGCCTTGACGCATACGCAATCACCTTATCGTGCTACATTAGAACACACCCTAGTCCTTTATGAGAAGCATCGCTATAAATTACGAAATTCCCTTGATCGTCTGGAAGTGACAAAACAGGTGTCGTGATTAATCTTCGCTTCAATTCCTGAAAACTTTCTTCGCATTTATCGTTCCATATAAACTTTTCATTCTTCCGCGTAAGCTTTGTCAATGGTGTTGCAATCTTTGAGAAATTTTGAACGAATCGATGATAATATCCCGCTAATCCCAAGAAACTTCTTACCTCAGTGGGTGTTCTCGGTCTTTCCCAATTTGTAATGGCCTCAATCTTTGCTGGGTCCACCTTGATCCCTTCATTACTGACTATATGTTCTAAGAACTGAACCTCCTGTAACCAAAACTCACACTTTGAGAATTTAGCATATAATTTCTTTTTCCTTAAAATCTCCAAAGTTGTTCTCAAATGTTCCGCATGATCATCTTCCGTCTTTAAATAAATCAAAATATCGTCTATAAACACAATAACGAACTTGTTTAAGTATTCCTTGAAAATTCTATTCATCAGGTCCATAAACGCTGCCAGGGCATTGGTCAATCCAAAAGACATCACTAAAAATTCGTAATGTCCATACCTTGTTCTGAAAGTTGTCTTTGTTGTCTTTGGTATATCTTCTGGCTTGATCTTCAGTTAATGATATCCCGATCTTAAGTCAATCTTGAAGAAGTACTTGGCTCCCTTCAGTTGATCAAACAGGTCGTCAATTCTGGGTAATGGATACTTGTTCTTGATTGTAAGCTTGTTGAGCTCCCTATAGTCGATACACAGTCTCATGCTTCCAACTTTCTTCTTGGAAAATAATACCGGTGCACCCCACGGGGATACACTGGGTCTGATTACTCCTTTCTCTAATAACTCTTGCAATTGCTTTGTTAGCTCTTTCATCTCAAAGGCGCCATTCTGTACGGGGCCTTGGATACTGGTTCTGTTCCAGGTGCTAAGTCGATTGCAAACTCAATTTCTCTATCTGGAGGAAGTCCTGGTAACTCATCGGGAAACACGTCTGGAAATTCATTCACTACTGGAATATCTTCAAGTTTTGTTGGCTTCTGACTTCTGTCAATCACATATGCCACGAAATGCTCGCATCCTTGTCGTAGTAACTTCTTGGCTTGAATCATCTTTAAGAACTTCTTTACTTGCTTCTGGCCCTTGAGCGTTACTATCCTCTTATCTGGCGTCTTCACCATTACCTTCTTATTTTGACAATCTATCTGGGCATCGTGCTTAGATAACCAATCCATTCCTAAGATAATGTCAAATTCTCCTAACTTAAATGGTATCAAATCTACACAAAACTTACTACCAGAAATCTCAATCTCACAATTCCCACAAACTTGATTAACAGATACACGTTCTTGATTTTCTAATTCCACAGTCATTATTTCATTTAAATATTCAACTGAACAATTTAACTTACTAACAAAATCTTGTGAAACAAATGATCGAGTTGCTCCCGAATCTATTAACACTTTGGCACATAAAAAATTCACATTAAGCATACTTGCCACGACATCAGTATCCTGGATAGCATCCTTCACAGACATGTCAAAAACTCTAACCCTTGGAGTCTCATTCACTGCTGGGGTAGATCTCATAATCCTCAATGCATTACTGACTGGGGCTGGTCACTTGCAATCTCTTGCTATATGTCCTGGCTTTCCACATTTAAAGCACATAAATCCAATGGCTGGAACCTTTACTGCTGGATTCGGGATAGGCTGATCCTTACTTGCTGGTTCTTTTGCTGGCTGATTTCGGCACTCCCTCGAATAGTGCCCTTTCTAGTTACACTTGAAATAAACTACATTCAATGTATTACAAACTCCTCCATGTTTCTTTCCACATACCTGACAATCTGGAAAAGTTAACCTCAACTGATTCGGTTGATTCGCATTAACTGGACGGTTGCCCTGGCCTCCGTCGCCTGCATTTTGTCTCTTGAAATTAAAATTCCTCCCTGGCTGAAACTTGCCCTTCTTAAAATTTGGAAACTTCCCTGGTTGTGACTGACCTTCATTCCCTTCAAATTTCCTTTTCTTGCTTTCTTTCTCCTTCTGTGACATCTCACTCTCTGTCTCTGCGATCATAGCCTTCTGTACAACTCTTGCATAGGTATCTAATTCAAAAATGGCTACCTTCCCTCTGATCCATGGCTTCAAAGCTTGCTGGAATCTCTTAGCCTTCTTCCTGTCAGTATCCATATACGACGACACATACCTAGACAATTCCTCAAACTTACTCTCATAATCTACCACAGACATATTTCCTTGCTTTAATTCTAAAAACTTCAACTCCATCTGATCCTGGACAAACTGAAGAAAATACTTTTCTAAAAACAATTCCTTAAACCTCTCCCAACTAATAACATATGTACCTTCCAACGTCTTCACCATCTCCCACCAATAGGTGGCCTCATTCTTCAAATAGTAACTTACAAACTCAACCTTCTGTTCTTCCTTTACTTTCACTAAGGCAAATGCCTTCTTTATCTCCTTTAACCAAACATTTGCTTCAATCGGCTCTAAGAAACCCTTAAATTCTGGTGGGTTTACTTCCTGAAAAGTTTTGAAAGTTACCTGGGGATTTGTCTGTCTTTGTTGTTGTTGTGCCAGGTGAACTATTTGTTGGGCCAAAATTTGGAGAATCTGGGCTATTGCTGGGTCTATGGGTCCTGGGTTTGCATTCTGGTTTGTATCATCTTGGTTGTTATTGTTGTTGTTGTTGGTTTCTTCATTCTGGGTGTTGGTGCGGGTATTTCTTCTGGGAGGCATTTTCTGTAAAGAATCAAAAAACTTATTTAGCTTTTAAATCAAATTCTTTGCATAAAAGAAAATTTTTGTAAAACAGAAATATCTCTTTTTGAAAACAGTTGTAACAGTTGAACTAAGTAAATTGTATGCTTCTTTATAGAATATAAACAGTTATGGATAACAGGGTACATGGTATCACAGGGGTATAACTGGTGCAATAAATAAGGTAAAGTAAAAAAGGTGCAATAAAGTAAATGACAGTACTGGAAAGGAAAAGGTACTGAAAGGCGCCCGTAGCAGCAGAGACAGGAGTAGTAGTAGTTATAGGGGCACTGTGGCCCTCAGCTCCCTCAGCCGGAACCTCCACAATGGCTCCTTATGCTTCCGTAGGAAGCTAGGCTCCGTAGCCTTCCCTCAAGTATCCAGGCCCGCAAGGTGAGCCTTCTTCATCCTGGCAATCTCCTCAATAAGAGGTACATTATCCTCGTTGATCTCCTTAGCAGCTGCAAAATAAGAGAAAAACAAGATAAGTGGTGTCAATAATGCATGAAACAAAATAAAAATGAGAAGGGAAGAAAAATACCCTGTTGAGAAATAGAGGATAGCCCCATATGGATGAGGGAGAACTCCTCTAAAAGAGTCCAGCTGATAGTGGCACCGTCATCCCGAGTAAGCTCCTCATAAATGATAGTTTCCTCGGGGGTTAAGTTAATGGATTTGAGGCTACCATCACTAAACTTCCCGAAAGAAGATCAGAATAGGGTGCCCCAGTGTTTGGGCGAAAACACGCACTAATATTCACGCAAGTATACGCGTTCGCAAGTAATATAGAATACTTTCTAGTTCGTTCCCTCAGAGACTCAGACTAAATTATTGTCTAATTAAACTCACTCACCAATGTATGATTACTTCTCAATGTTAAGACACTAACACTTAAAATTGTTGATTAAATATTAACTATAATTAACTACTTAATTAATCACTTAACTAACACTTCAATTTATCAATAATAAAACAGTCATGAGATCACAACTTCATTATTACTTCCTTCTATAGCCATTGTTATTACCCTTAGCATGTGACAGTGATGATATTAATCGAAGAAAACGAAACTGATACAAGCCAACTTTCATTGTACTAATACCATTCTACCAAGCATTCACAATTAAGATAGAAGTTGAATAGTCATCAATTATGTTGAGTTCCCATATGTCTACAGAAATTGACAACACAACGATTTAAGCACAAGTTATTCCTTTTTTTATTACATAGGGCAAATAAAACTGTTAGAGTTACCCACTAATCATGCACAACGTACATGAACCTATGCTAGCATGGCAAGTTCTAAATCTCAAGATCCACCGTCGCTTCACAAGAGATTAACACCCTATCTTATATGTTCGCGACGCACATAAGACGAATACGCACAACCAATACTAGATATCATGCAATCATCACACACTAAAGTATTAAACAATTAACTAAAGAATTCCATAATAAATCCATTGCAACCCCATGATCACGATTAGCCCATAATAGCACTTATCGTCATCATGGGTTTATATGAAATCATGATAAACAAACACAAGAAAATAATAACTAAACTAATTATATTAAAATAGAGTACGTCACAAGAGTAAATAAGTTCAAAGCAAGAAAACTAGCATCCAGCGTTACAACTAAACAAGAATCACAAGAATATATGCTTCCTCTTCGTTACGGTGTGCTAAATCGGTCTTCTTCCGTATCTCCTTCGCTCCTTGCGTAAAAACACAATCTTCTTCAATCCACACTTGTGAAAACGTCTCAAATCTACTTATATAATAGTCCCATAAAACTCAGATTACATAGAAGTGGAAACCAAACAGAAGTAGAAGTCCTAAAATAATTTGTCTTTTTTCCCGACCCTGCGCGGCCGCTCAGCATAGCTGAGCAGGCGCTCAGCTTGCTGCGCGGCCGCTCAGCAATGCTGAGCGGGCGCTCAGACCTCTACTGGAAAAATTCTGATTTCGCTCCATTTCTTCGCCGTAATCTGCCCATTTCTTTCCTCTCGCAATGGTGAACACATGCCAAGGCTTATTCTTGATGATTTCTCCCCCGAAATGCAACTAAAACCCTGAAATGCATAAACACTAGAAAAACGCATCAAATACACAAAATACTTGATTTCAAGACACCAATTTAAGCCATTTTAAGACGCTCTAAGTGGTATAAAATGCCACTTATCACACCCCCAAACTTAAATCGATGCTTGTCCTCAAGCGTCACAGACTCAAAAACAAATAAAAACATGCATGAATGCAATCTATATGAAAATGCAGCGATCCCCCTTACTACAATTAACCAACCAAATTGTCACATTTCAACGAATGCAGTTAGACAACTAAAGATCAATAAACTCATGCAAACCGACATACAGCCAGAAACGTGGTGTGTGCAAATGCTTAACAGATATGCTTCGGAACTAGACCAATTACTATGACTAGACTATCCTCAAGGCAATCCTACGATTATACAAAGAATAAAAAAAAATTCTAGGCACAAAGTGATATACAACACTACAAGAACTCTGGAGATTACTACGGAATCGTGCTTTTTATTTACAACTCAAATGCTTATTTGACCGTGCAATGAGTGAGGTCCACAAAAGACTTATACAATGGTATCCATGTAACGAGCGTTAGGTTAGCGGATCCCAGACTCTAAAAGCCTTAGGTCACTAGGCACAAAGTCCCCTCAGAACTTAATAACTCGAATACCAAAGACCCCACTCTTGATCAATTATGCAATTTTTTTTTTTTTTACTTCTGAGCAAGTGCATTTCGCTCCATCTTGCTCAACCCTAGACTACTCGCACCATATGCATATGCGAGCCGGCTACTAGCCATTTGACGCCTAGCCACAACTAGCAACAACTTCCATATTTTTTTTCTCCAAAATTTTTTCTTTTTCATGCCTTTATCACTAAGAACCTATAATCGAATTCTAAGCATAATAAGCAGATTGACCTTGAAAATAACCAAATCATAACAACAATCTAGCCCTTACGCATTCTCTAAGACTTAGTGAACTTACAATTGTTTCTAGCATGCATATCAACCTACACCACTTCATATCACTTTAATGCTATCACTACACTCGCATCAATATCACAATTCAGTCGATAAATCATTGCAAAAGGGATCATGGTACATGCATGAGCTACATGACATTCATAACAAACAAAAAATAAAAAACTATATGGCATAAATTATGCAACTATATGAACTAAACTATCATGAATATGCAACTAAATGACACACACACAATATTCCTTAACTACCACCCCCAAACTAAAAATCTTCACTGTCCTCAGGGAAAGTAGTAGAAAGGAACACAGGGTATACCTACTCGGAGTCATCATCATCATCACCCTCAGTGGGTGGAGTATCAGGCGGCGGGTATGCAGAGTCCTCACCAAAAACTGGCCACTGGATATCAGTTCCAAGGCCTCGAAAAGCAGTCCCTAACGCAAGGGTGAGCTCCTGAGCAAACCTACTCTGCGTTTCATACATGGCATCCATCCGTCGTGAAAGCCTCCTATACTGGGCATCAACCATCCCAGCACCCTCCTGAGCTCTCGAAGAACCAACCTCATGACGCCCTGACCTAGCCATAGTAGCACCTCGTGCTGGACGCCCTCCTGGAAGACGATAACCCAGCCCATGCTCCTCAGGCTCACCACCGGTCCACTCCTGCATCCCATTCTGAGTGCCAGAATCAATCGGAGCTGCTGGCAACTGCAACTGCTCATGAGCCGGCCAGTTCACTCCCACTGCTCGGCATAGCTTCGTAACCGTAGATGCATAAGGGATGTTCATATGCTTCGCTCCCCTCAAAAACTTCAGAATTCCTTGGTAGATAAACTCACCAAGGTCCACATAGTATTCCTCATTCAGAATTCCCCACAACAACTGTGCTCTCTCAACTGTGACCTCGTGTGCATGCGAAGAAGGCAAAATATTAGCACAAATAAATGCATTACATGCACGGGCATACCTGTTCATGGCGATCTCCGGAAAGTGACGATACTCATTAGTGCCGGTCCTGCAGGTCCAAACTGTGCCCGGTCGACAGAGAGTCGCACAAATCAAATCAAAGTCAAAATCCTCAGCAGTCTTTTCATTCCAGTTCTCCTCCTCGGGCTTCCTCTCTCGCTGTCCAATCACACGGCAAATCGCAGCAGGATGATAATCAACCGTCAGCCCACGGACCACAGAAAATCCATTCTTTTCGGCCTTCGCGTTCGCGTAGAACTCGCGAACAACGCTCATCGGTACTGCTTCGGGTGACTCACAAAAAGCTATCCACCCTTTCTCTGCAATCATGGGCAGCAACTCACCATCCCTCCCTGATGGTAAAAACCCCCTCTCCTTCAGAATCGGCTTCCCCAATAGCCTAGTGTACTCCTCCTCCGCAGCTCTGTCAGTTAACCGAGGCCTTGCAGCAGTACCCCTCGATGAATCAGCAGTAGGAACTGTGTTGCTGCTGTCAATAGTGCGTGCTCTCTTGGGTGCCATTGATTCTTGAATAAAAGTGTGTGAGAACTGATTTTTGATGTTTGTGAGAGGGTTTAAGTGTAGGAAGTTTTGTGGGAGATATGTAGGATAGGTGTATGTATATATAGGGTGTGGATTAGATTAGGGTTTGGGAATTAAGGAGTAAAATGATGGGGTAGTGGGAATAAATCGTGGGTTTATGGGCTAAAACTGTTTTTTTGTGTGTTTTGTTTTGTTTTGTTTTTTTTTTCTGAACTGAAAAAAATTCTGGTACTCGACCCCTGAGCGGGCGCTCAGCTTGCTGCGCGGTCGCTCAGCAAAGCTGAGCGGGCGCTTAGAGGGTCACTGGAATTTTTTTTTTCAGCCCCTGTTTTCTGATTTTTTTTGTGTTTTTGGATAGGTTATTAACTTCTAAGGGTTCCTGTAACAACAATTCATGGGTTGCCTCCCACACAGCGCTTCTTTTTCGTCATTAGCTTGACGTTTTGTACCCTTCTCAAGTAGTCAACAAAATGGCACTAACCACTTCTCGGGTTGCCATGTCCCCATAGTAGTGCTTCAACCGCTGACCGTTAACCTTGAATGCTTGGTCCGGATCATTCTCAAAAATTTCCACCGCTCCATGTGGAAATACAGTTTTGACAATAAAAGGTCCAGACCACCTTGATTTCAACTTCCCAGGAAAAAGTCGGAGCCGAGAGTTGAATAAGAGAACTTGTTGCCCTGGCACAAATAACTTTGGATGTAGCTTCCTATCGTGCCACCTCTTCACCTTTTCCTTATACATTTTATTATTTTCGTACGCTTGCAGTCGAAATTCATCAAGTTCATTAAACTGAAGCATTCTTTTCTTACCAGCTGCATCTAAATCCAGGTTCAACTTCTTCAATGCCCAGTAGGCCTTATGCTCAAGCTCCGCAGGTAGATGACATCCCTTACCGTACACCAACTGAAACGGTGACATTCCAAGTGGAGTTTTGTATGCTGTTCTGTAAGCCCAAACAGCTTCATCGAGCTTTAAAGACCAATCCTTCCTTGACGGACAAACAACCTTCTCTAGAATGCGCTTTATCTCTCTGTTAGACACTTCCGCTTGACCATTTGTTTGCGGATGATAGGCAGTAGCTACTCGATGATTCACATTATAACGCTGCATCATAGAAGTGAACTTACGGTTGCAAAAATGCGATCCTTCATCACTTATGATTACCCGAGGTGTTCCAAACCTTGTGAAAATTTGCTTATGAAGAAAATTTAGCACTGCCTTTGCATCGTTTGTCGGTAAAGCTTTAACTTCGACCCATTTTGAGACATAATCGACTGCCAGCAAGATGTACTGATTATTGCAAGACGAGATAAAAGGCCCCATGAAACCGATTCCCCATACATCAAAGACCTCGACTTCAAGCATCACATTTAATGGCATTTCATCCTTCCTTGATAAATTTCCCACTATTTGGCAATGATCACACCTTAAAACAAACTGATGAGCATCCTTGAACAGAGTAGGCCAGAAAAAACCTGCTTGCAGAATACGAGCTGCCGTCTTCTCACCACCATAGTGTCCATCATAAACCGTGGAATGGTAGTCTCGTAATATCCCCTCCGTCTCACAGAACGGGATACATCTCCTGATGATCTGGTCAGCTCCCTGTCTAAACAAATATGGTTCATCCCACATATACCACTTCACCTCATGCAGAAACTTCTTCTTTTGAGCGGATGTCAAATTAGGAGGCATTATATTGCTGACGAGATAGTTTACAATATCTGCAAACCATGGTTCTTCCTCCTGAATTGTAAACAACTGCTCATCCGGAAAAGATTCATTGATTAACGTCCTATCTTGTGAAGTAGAATCAGGATTCTCCAACCTAGAGAGATGGTCAGCTACTTGATTCTCAGTACCTTTTCTATCTTTGATCTCTAACTCAAATTCCTGAAGTAAAAGCACCCAACGAATGAGTCTCGGCTTCTAATCCTTCTTGGAAACCAGATAGCAAATAACTGCATGATCAGTGAATACTGTTACTTTCGTACCAAGCAGATAAGATCGAAATTTCTCAAAACCAAAGACTATAGCCAAAAGCTCCTTCTCAGTAGTGGTGTAGTTCAATTGGGCACCATTTAAAGTCTTACTCGCATAGTAGACCACATGGAAGAGATTTTTCTTGCGCTGTCCCAGAACTGCACCTACCACATAATCACTTGCATCACACATCATCTCAAACGGTTCTGTCCAATCTGGTGCTGTAATAACTGGTACAGTGATCAAACTCTTCTTGAGAGTCTCGAATGCTGCCCAACATTCATCATCAAATTTGAAAGGCACATCTTTCTCAAGCAAATTGCACAACGGCTTAGATATCTTTGAAAAGTCCTTGATGAATCGCCGATAGAAACCCGCATGACCAAGAAAACTACGGATTCCTTTCACAGAATTAGGTGGGGGAAGATTTTCAATGACTCCCACCTTGGCCTTATCCACCTCCAGACCCTTGCTAGAGACCTTATGCCCAAGGATAATGCCTTCACGCACCATAAAATGACATTTCTCCCAATTGAGCACCAAATTAGTTTCCACGCATCTTTTGAGTACGGCGCGCAGATTATTCAAACATTCATCATATGAGTGTCCAAAGACGGAGAAGTCATCCATGAACACTTCGACGTTATTTCCAATCATGTCAGAGAATATAGCCAGCATACATCTCTGAAAAGTGGCCGGTGCGCCACATAACCCAAACGAAACTCTGCGAAAAGCAAACGTGCCAAATGGACAAGTGAAGGTAGTCTTTTCCTGATCCTCTGGTGCAATACAAATCTGATTATACCCGGAATAACCATCCAGAAGACAAAAATACTCATGACCCGCCAATCTGTCAAGCATCTGATCAATAAATGGAAGAGGGAAGTGATCCTTCCTTGTGGCTTTATTCAATTTTCTATAATCCATGCATACTCTCCATCCTGTAACTGTTCGAGTAGGGATGAGCTCATTCTTTTCATTTGCGACCACAGTGATACCTCCCTTCATAGGTACACATTGTACGGGGCTCACCCACGAGCTGTCAGAAATAGGATAAATGATGCCTGCATCTAGCCATTTCAGAATTTCTTTCTTCACCACCTCCTTCATGATGGGATTCAGTCTTCGCTGCTGTTCCACAGTTGGCTTACTACCCTCCTCTAGCAGAATTTTATGCATACAATATGAAGGACTTATTGTAACACCCCCAGATCCGGGGTCGGGGATCCGGGTCATCACGGTCTTTCTTTCCACAATATCACTTCACTTAATTAATAATAATAACCTTATGCTGTGACCCCACACTAACACACACCACAACCCGTTATAGTCTCAGAGATGAAATTTAAATAAGTACAAGTCTTTGAATCCACAATTTAAAAGTTATTACAACCCAAAATGATTACTTGATGAATTTACAGTTAATTGCCATTAACTGCCACAAGTTATAATTATACATAATTTGATTCTCAAAAATAGAATGCCTGATCTACCAATAGATCTACCTCTGCAGCTATAGCAGCCACAACATCATCGGGAAGACGCGGGACGCTTCCCACGCGCTTGCGCTGGGTCTGCTGGAGTCTGGCCATCTTTCCTAACTGTTGTTGTGTGATGAAGAAATAAAGCAAGAGTGAGCCTTACAGCTCGCAAGATAATATATAGTGATAACAATAATATAAGTATCTAAATGGATACTTACTAGAATCTTTTATCATGAGTAAGATAATTACTTACTAGATATAAGTAAAAACAAGGGATGAAGTTACCAAATACTTCACTATACTTATATCATTTATAAAGCTACTTGAACTACCACTGTTCAAAGTATAATGAGCTTTCAACAGTTCATCACATAGATGAGACTACCAGACAAGATTTGAATAGATTAAATCTTTGAAATATTATTAAAGGAAATGAAGTTATGATATACTTCATTTAGTTCTGATATATATATATATATATATCCACATATACATCTTCTTTATACATTTCCTGAAAACCTCTGTCATGTAAAGTATGAACAGAATTGCAATATCCAATAAATTTGGAAAGGAAAAGAATTTGGCATAAACCAGATATCTTGCTGATCAGGCAAAGATACCCATAAGTAACCTTTTCTACTAGTAGATGGACGAATTCCCCACTGGTCATCACCCTGGTCGTAATAGGACCTTATGCTGGACTGCCACTCAGCCACTTATGCATTTGATGGACTCCCACTGAGCCACTTACACTATCATGGACGCCCACTGAGCCCATGTTGCTTATGCCGACTCAATAGATGGACTTACTTCCCGAACGTTGGGTAAGTAATCAATTCATTTACCAAAACTGCAACCGTGTTGCGAATATAAAATACACCACAGAGCCGGATCCCTCAGGTTTTGAGCGAGTATTTAAATCCCCTTAAAAAGGAAGATCTTAAATATAAAAATGAGTTTTGGGATCCGCTCTAACTTTTAAAAATCATTTTGAAGACTCGAAAACACTTTATAGAGTGTTTGGAGTAAAGCTGATTTAATGAAGTAAATCAGTCCCCAGAATATTTAGAAAATGACTTAATATTATTATTTAAATAATATTCCCATAAAGAATAATCTTTATAAAAATAATTGAAGTAGAAGTATTAAAACTTATACTTGAAACGAGTATTAAATAACCAAAGATATACTTATATGAAAGTACTATCTTTATTGGAATAATCGAAAATAAGTTTGATTATTGACACCTTATTCTTTAATAAAATAAAGAATATACCTCAGCAAATAATCGGAGTCATAGATCCTCAAATGAATATTCGAATAATATTCATTAAATAATATAAACTGAGTCATAAGCCCTCGAATGAATATTCAAATAATATTCAATAAATAATATAAAAGAGTCATAAGCCCTCAAATGAATATTCAAATAATATTCAGATAATAAAATAAAAGGAGTCATAAGTCCTCGAATGAATATTCAAAATAATATTCATTTAATATAAAGGAGTCATACGCCTTCGAATAATATTCGAAACAATATTCAATAATAAAATAAAGTTAAAGTTATCGAATAAACCTTATTCGATTAATAGTTTTGAAAACTATGACCATATATATATATATAAGTATATATATATATTTATATCCATATATACAAAATCTACTCGGGATCCTCGACTCCCGGTTTTAAAAAATATTTTCACCTTTGGGTCCCTGTACTAAGGGTATATGCAAATTACCGCTATCCTCTAGCATAGGTATTATCAACTGAATCAACAGATATATATGGAAAGAATGCGAAACAGGCATGCATATATATATACCATAGCAGCATGTTTCAATATATTGCATCATTTGCTAATTAACCAACATGCATCTATCGCAAGATAATGCAAATACATATATTCATCACAACAACAGTTATAACGGGTAGAAAACTTGCCTGAGCGACTGGGGGTTACGAATGGCTCGGGACGAGTCTGGTAACCTATAAACAACAAGTAAGTTGGAATTAAACCAAAGTCACTTGTAAATCTATTCTTTAACTAACTTAGACTCTAACGTTTGTTTTGCGCTTACTGATTCTCTTAAGTCACTCGGGTACCCTCGGCTCCACCATTTTTAATAATTTAACCTTTACGAGTTTTAAAGCGATTCCTTCGCGAGTGTCTTACCAACTGCCTAACACACTTACCATAAATGTTTCATACATTAATTAACCCTTTTTGGTCTTTAACCTATGTTTCAAAGTAAGGCGAGGGGAAAAGTTTCGTTCGCGAAACGCCGTTACTTGAAACGGTCGTTTCTCCTAAACCGTGCATCGGAATCGAACGAACTACATATCAAAACGAAGCTCGTAACATGAGCTATCTAAACATGGTAGTGGTCATAATCTAGCAGGGGGTTCTCGGGTCCTAATGCTATGCACAAAAACAGTCTAAAGAAAATCGGACGTTACGACGGCTATGTTTACGTGATTTCCCAAATTTAAACCATTCAAAACCAACCACAATTCAACCCCAAATCAATCATACAACCAACATCCATCCAAACCACATCATAACAGCCCCAACAATCCACATTAACCATTTATACTTATTCCCCACATGAACTAAAAGCTTTACTTAGGTTCTTTAACTAATTATCAAGATTTACAACTCCAACAATACCACAAAACCAACTAATCTCTACAACTCAACCAAACTTCAAACAATCAAGCATCATGCTTTACATATACTATATCAAACATATTCAATCCTAATTACTCAAAACTAAAGCTAGGGTTTGTAGTTTATACCTTCCTTGGAGAGTGGAGAATCAAGAGAATGGCTTGGAATCACCCTTAAAGTCCTTATCCAAGCTTAATCTAAATAAAACTTCAAGAACACAAATTTTATTTCTTGAAAAACACTATTCACCATCTTCTTCCATGATTTATAGAAAAAGATTGGCTTGGAATTAGAAGCTTAAACTTATAGGAAGTATGTAACTATCCATGGGGAAGCTTAGATAATTACCTTGCTAAATAGTAAGTGGTGGAGCTTGGATCTTCAATTTTTAAGAAATGGGCCGAGAGCTAGCTTGGGAAGAAAGAGATTTTTGTGTTTTGTTTGATGAAAAATGAAATGTTTGCTTGGTTGGTTGATTTTTGTGTTGTTTTTAGTTAATTACCTTGTTGCCCTTGAGTTTGTGTGGTTAAAAAGTCACCACATCTCCTTCCTTCCCATGTCATGCTTGTGTCATCCTCATGATGTCATTCTCCCCTCCTTGTCCTCTTCTCATTGGTTGGGTGACATCATCCTCTCTAATCCCTTTGATTAACTTCCTAATTGTTTGCCTAATGACCGCTGATCTGTTATACGGTTCGCTTAACTTTCGTTTTCGTTTATCGTTTGAGGGATCATACCCGGGATCTTATTACTTAGGTTCCCTTAACCTTTCTCAATATATTGTATTCCTTTTATGATCCTCTATTATAATCCTTTAATTTAAATCCTTTTTATCATGTTACCTTATACTCAATTCTCTCCGTATCTAGTGTATTTCCGGGAAAATCAAAGTGTTCGGATTTGGATTCTGACGATCTTTACATACACTTATATCCCATATAAAGTACTAATAAAATCTCAGAATATCCATATCAGAACCCCTATATAGTGTGGCATGAAAAGTTTTCTCATTCAGCAAAAACACTATTCATAAGGGTTTCAAAATTTCCCAAAATTTGGGGTTATTACAGTCTCCCCTCCTTAAAAGGATTCCGTCCCGGAATCAGTTACAAAGTGAATTGGGATACTTTCTTAGCATTACACTTTCTAACTCTCAAATAAATTTTCCCACATTGTGGTTCTTCCATCAAACTCTGAATAGTTTGATAACCCTTCTCCTAAGCACTTGTTCCCTTTTCACTCTACAACCCTTCCTGGTTGCTCCATATAGGTTGCGTCGGGTTGCATATCTATGCGCTCATATGCCCCTATTTATCTGGCATCTGAATTACACTTCCTTAACACTGATACGTGAGACACGTTACGACCTGCTACATGTTCGGGGTTAGGGCTAGCTCCTATGCTATCCTCCCAATACGTCTTAATATATCCAAGGGTCCAACAATTCGTGGACTTAGCTTTCATTTCTTTCCGAACCTCATCCTTCCTTTCCAAGGAAATACCTATAACAACACTAGGTCCCCTATTTCATACTCTTTTTCCTTTCGTGTCAAATCAACATACTTATCATGTCCATCTTGGGCTACTACCAGCCGTCCTCTGATTAGATCTATCATATCCTTGGTCCTTTGGACTACTGCGGGTCCGAGCATCTTGCGCTCTACAACTTCATCCTAACATAAGGGAGATCGACATTGTCTTCCCTTAAGGATCTCATAAGGCGATACCTCAATACTGACATATGATCTATTGTCGTAAGAAAACTCAACCCGTGTTAAGTGATCATTCCAATTTCTTTCAAGTCTATTGCACAGACTCTCATTATAGCTTTTAGCATTAGAGCTTTTGCTTCTCACTACCCATCCTTTTTCCCAGTTCGTAGTCGCTACTATCTTCCGTTCCTAATATTATACTAGTTATACTTTTGCTCGTTAGCGTTCTATAACCTTTTAATAACCACGTCAACCTTAGTATCACGAATGTGTTTCCATTCTGAATACTACCACAACTTTATTACTCCTTTTTCAGCTGTTTCTATTTCCCAAAGTTTGATCAATCATATAGAAGTAAAGGAATTTGTTGAGAGATCACTATGATCATGAACACTTGTTATCTCGCATAGTTAGTACAGAAGGTGGCCAGCCTTTAGTACTTGACAAGCAATTAAATAATAGTTGGTATCCTACTAGGCTTCTATCACACAGATAGACAGTCATTCGGTAATACCTCCCCTTCTGGAAGGGTTGTTCTTCTCAACTTACATGAAATAAAAAGAAGAGAAAAGAACGAACTGAAGAGAATTGTATATATAAAAAAAATATACTGCCACAAAATATCTGGCTTGGAACCTACCTCTGAACTATAGAGGTTTGTCATAGGAGAACAAAACATATATGTATTTATATCAACATCAAGTATTATAGCATCCTATTTCACATGCCTAAATATTTTTGCTATTCCGTCCATCATTCTATGGACCCATGCTCTTCCTCGAGCTTATACACAATCACCTTTGAAACTCCCTCGACATCGAAAATCGAATCTGGGATCTCATTCTATACATCATCGTTACTAGAATTCTATGCTTGCACCGCAACCTTCCTCGTATAATAATACGACTCTCTATTGATAAGAAAGAATAATAATTCACTAGGTAGATACTTTACTTAATTAGTCTATCAATGATAACTTATACACTACCACGACCCGATTAGTGGTACTCAATCTCAACACCCATTCCAATACAACTCTCACAGTTGTAATCAGCTCATTACTCGCAGAATCATTGCTGCCTTACTATGGTCCACCACTGACCTACTGTAGTCATTCATTTTCCATGAAGTCTTAATAGCTAACCATACGGAGTCCCTACATCTCGTATCTAATTCTCCTAAGGAGTTAACATAACCACCAATAACAATTCATGAAGAACACTCCAAACTCTGACGTACTTTCATGACATGAAGTAGATAAAATTGCAGAAGAGTTTCAATCAAAGCAACGATAGCAGGTTAATACCATTCTTAATCATATGCCTTAAATAGAAGACTTAACTCAAAGGTTCCTCTAGTCCTTTTTGAAACATGGTCCTGGCTTATCTCAAGATAGGACCTCCTAAGATAGATAGCCCGCTCATGGCGATTACACGAATTAAACCTTTACCAACTACTATTACGGTTGGGTATTGCACAGTCATCAGAAGGAATGTCAATCTTCCAAACCATAATACAACCTTCACAGTTTTAACCATCCTCACTGTATTATTTTGGCACAAGCGCCTATAATTATCCTCTTACCTTTAAAGTGTCGGCCACCTCTTTGGCCTTTCCTGATAGTAAAATTTCCTTACAGTCAATTCCATTTTAACCACTTTCACAAATTTTCTACCCTATTTCCGATCACTACTTGAGTGAAGATGTTTTCCTTAAAATCTGATAAGTAAAAAAAAATCACCATTTTTCCATAAGTTATTGCCTCAGTCTTTAGAGGTTAATCACTGTCATGACTGACTCTCAATCATAATTAGAACATCTTTTATCTTAAGTCCTAATTGCCTTGAATAATTTCGACCATTACTGGTTCGATCCATACTTTCTCGTGGTTTAACACGTGCCCCACTTGGCAACACTATAATTACGTCATATTTCCTTTATCCACATTTCTATTCTTGAGAATTTTGAATATTACCTTTCTCCTTGTAAAACCTCTAAGGTTATCCTTGAATCGTTCCTCCTGTAGTCCCTAGATACAGGGCATATCAAAATACCATATACTAATACTAGAATCATTGTCTATATACTTTTGAAAAAAAAATTCTCCACTGATTCTTAAAGGTTGTTGTTACCTTAACCCTTTCCCAATCATACTGTCAAAACTCATACTGTCCCTATTAAGGGTGACATGCCAACCTTTATACAGTCCCCTAGGATTCATTTTAAGTTACCAATGTTCTATCCTTAATTCCACCTTTAAAAGGTACCTGCATCCTTCCACGGATAAATCAAGTCATATATCCTTGATAGATTATCTTATTCATCATTCCCACCTCGATAGTCTATACCTAACTTCATAATAGCATCCTTATTCAAATTGAGGTCAATCCATATGGCCTCCAAAAGATAACAATGGTCATCCGCTTTTCTTTCCTGATTTGGTAATGATAACATGGATGTTCTGGAAGATATTGGTCATGTTCAACGTGAACTTCTTCTTAATAATTCCTTATTTACTTTTGTTGTTTATCTCAACAGTCACCTCAATGTTGGGATATTTCTCATACCTGGCGTCTCCCTTTCTGAGTATCGAGCCACCGGTCTTACATTTCACATTCTTGAAGGTCACTTCCTTCATCCAATTTTCTTAATTTCTTACTTCCTTGTCTCCTTAGTCTATCCGCGTCTCATTATTTACCCTTCGAATTATCTCAAGGTTTCATTGAATTCTCCCAACTTACAGGGGATAATTATATATGTATCTCTTATGCCTTCAACCATCTATTTTAACTCATGGTGAATCACCCTCATCCTGACGATTACATACTTTTCTATGTCTATTGCTATGAGTCTTTAGGGTTTCCTCATACCCAACTCCCTTATCATACCTCAAACTCTATTGCCTTTATATTCCTTTCCACTTCAGTTTCTTTTTATTTTCCTTTCTCTTATCATTATTTCATGAACGAACACAACA
The DNA here is from genome assembly GCF_009905375.1 of Apium graveolens. Taxonomy (NCBI): domain Eukaryota; kingdom Viridiplantae; phylum Streptophyta; class Magnoliopsida; order Apiales; family Apiaceae; genus Apium; species Apium graveolens. The sequence goes on along the minus strand of NC_133653.1, from coordinate 107,403,940 downwards.
TAAGTATTGATTCCAAACATCCCGTCATTCTGGATTCGTGTCCTCAGAACGAATCTTGATAACTTTTACAACTTAGATTCATAATTCATCATACTCATCCACTTTTGTTCTAGCTCCAAAGCTTTTACACTATCTCCTTATCTTTGGGAATTACTTTCCCGAAAACAATTGATTGAACTTAAATCAGTTTATTCTAACCTCTAGCTCCGTGCCTTTCTTGGTCTTTCACCAGTGGGTGGTCTCTCTCTTAGGAGGGTAAGTGACAAAAACAGTCTTTTGTGGGTCGTCAATCATTCAGAATCTCAAATGATTCCTCTATTTCCTTTAGCCAGGCTCTTGCCTCGACTAGGTCAACCTGTTCCTTGGAACTCTGAGAGCTTAGAGACTTAAAGGTCCTGAAAGAATTTCCTATCGCATTGTTTCCTCAAGGTGGTGGTTGGGGATAATAGTCTAAGTTCTGTCTAGACAGGTCCATGAATTGCCGTATAGGAGTACCGTCTCGGGTCTCCTTTCCTTACTCGACTTTCTGTTTCCTTAGTATGAAATGTTTCATCCTACTCCCCATAATTGGGGTCATCTTTTAATTTAAAATCCTCATTTTCCACTCCATTATGTCATGGGTTCCTTCTATCTTGATGGCGACCTCCCTGACTATCACGTTCAGGGTTTGCTCTAAATCTTATTCCTCAAACTCTGGCTCTCATCTAAGTTCTCATCCTTACGCTCTTGAACTTTCGGAACCCAAATTCTATAGGAATACCTCATTATTCCCTTATCATCTTTCTCTGGCACCGTATGCTCTTTTCCAATAATTCGGTCTCTATTGCAATCTCAAACAGCTTTTCGGTACCGGCTCCGGTTACCTTCACTACTATTTCCAAAATCTCTTATAAACTCTCCCAAAGACATTATCATCTTGAGTCTCTCCTTTTTACTAAGGGCATCAGCCACCACATTGGCTTTCCCCGAATGATAAAGAATCTCCCAATCATTATTCTTGATTAGCTCTAACTGCCTCCTCTGGCATATGTTGAGCTCTTTCTACGTGAAAATGTACTAGAGCACTTATGGATTAGGTAATTCTCGCACTTCTCTCCATACAAGTAGTGCCTCCAATCTTTAGGGTAAAACTATTGCCACGAGCCTAAGCTCATGGGCGGGGATATCGAATTTCATATTACCTTAATTGTCTTGACATGTACGCGATTACCTTACCGTGCTGCATAAGCACGCACCCTAAGCCCTTGTGCGAAGCGTCACTACACTTCACAAAATCTCCTTTTCCATCCGGCAATGCCAGCATAGGGGCCATCACCAACCTCTGCTTCAGTTCTTGAAAGCTGTTCTCGCATTTCTCTGTCTATTCGAACTTCTCAGTCTTACGAGTAAGCCGCGTTAAAGGGGTTACTATCTTTACAAACTTGAACGAACCTCCGGTAGTGACCGGCCAATCCTACCTCTGGTAGTCGACCTAACCATGGTCATCAATTCATCAGTGGTCCTTTATCCAATCTTGTCAGGATCCTCTACGGGATCCTCCTCAACAACTATCCCTTCTAAGACAACATCCTCAACCGCTACATCCTCAATATCAACATCATCCGGTCCTGCATTAGGACACTCTATCGGATCCACAATCCGATCTCGAATTAGTAATAAAACATCATCGCGCTGTTGCTCCTCAACCTCAGGGTTCGAAGTCCCGCTACCATATACGATAACGAACTACGCTCCTATCACGATATTTATAAGGGTTCCCATAAGGGTTTTAACTGTCAGTACTACGTTAGGTAGCCCGACTATGAACTTGGCAAGAGTTCTTATTATCTTTGTGAACTTATTATCTTAACGTCACATCATCTCTGAGGTTTATAACGCTTAGCTCTGATACCACTTCTGTAACACCCCCAGATCCGGGGTCGGGGATCCGGGTCGTCACGGTCTTTCTTTCCACAATATCACTTCACTTAATTAATAATAATAACCTTATGTTGTGACCCCACACTAATACACACCACAACCCGTTATAGTCTCAGAGATGAAATTTAAATAAGTACAAGTCTTTGAATCCACAATTTAAAAGTTATTACAACCCAAAATGATTACTTGATGAATTTACAGTTAATTGCCATTATCTGCCACAAGTTATAATTATACATAATTTGATTCTCAAAAATAGAATGCCTGATCTACCAATAGATCTACCTCTACAGCTATAGCAGCCACAACATCATCGGGAAGACGCGGGATGCTTCCCACGCGCTTGCGCTGGGTCTGCTGGAGTCTGGCCATCTTTCCTAACTGTTGTTGTGTGATGAAGAAATAAAGCAAGAGTGAGCCTTACAGCTCGCAAGATAATATATAGTGATAACAATAATATAAGTATCTAAATGGATACTTACTAGAATCTTTTATCATGAGTAAGATAATTACTTACTAGATATAAGTAAAAACAAGGGATGAAGTTACCAAATACTTCAATATACTTATATCTTTTATAAAGCTATTTGAACTACCACTGTTCAAAGTATAATGAGCTTTCAACAGTTCATCACATAGATGAGACTACCAGACAAGATTTGAATAGATTAAATCTTTGAAATATTATTAAAGGAAATGAAGTTATGATATACTTCATTTAGTTCTGATATATATATATATATATCCACATATACATCTTCTTTATACATTTCCTGAAAACCTCTGTCATGTAAAGTATGAACAGAATTGCAATATCCAATAAATTTGGAAAGGAAAAGAATTTGGCATAAACCAGATATCTTGCTGATCAGGCAAAGATACCCATAAGTAACCTTTTCTACTAGTAGATGGACGAATTCCCCACTGGTCATCACCCTGGTCGTAATAGGACCTTATGCTGGACTGCCACTCAGCCACTTATGCATTTGATGGACTCCCACTGAGCCACTTACACTATCATGGACGCCCACTGAGCCCATGTTGCTTATGCCGACTCAATAGATGGACTTACTTCCCGAACGTTGGGTAAGTAATCAATTCATTTACCAAAACTGCAACCGTGTTGCGAATATAAAATACACCACAGAGCCGGATCCCTCAGGTTTTGAGCGAGTATTTAAATCCCCTTAAAAAGGAAGATCTTAAATATAAAAATGAGTTTTGGGATCCGCTCTAACTTTTAAAAATCATTTTGAAGACTCGAAAACACTTTATAGAGTGTTTGGAGTAAAGCTGATTTAATGAAGTAAATCAGTCCCCAGAATATTTAGAAAATGACTTAATATTATTATTTAAATAATATTCCCATAAAGAATAATCTTTATAAAAATAATTGAAGTAGAAGTATTAAAACTTATACTTGAAACGAGTATTAAATAACCAAAGATATACTTATATGAAAGTACTATCTTTATTGGAATAATCGAAAATAAGTTTGATTATTGACACCTTATTCTTTAATAAAATAAAGAATATACCTCAGCAAATAATCGGAGTCATAGATCCTCAAATGAATATTCGAATAATATTCATTAAATAATATAAACTGAGTCATAAGCCCTCGAATGAATATTCAAATAATATTCAATAAATAATATAAAAGAGTCATAAGCCCTCAAATGAATATTCAAATAATATTCAGATAATAAAATAAAAGGAGTCATAAGTCCTCGAATGAATATTCAAAATAATATTCATTTAATATAAAGGAGTCATACGCCTTCGAATAATATTCGAAACAATATTCAATAATAAAATAAAGTTAAAGTTATCGAATAAACCTTATTCGATTAATAGTTTTGAAAACTATGACCATATATATATATAAGTATATATATATATATATATATATATTTATATCCATATATACAAAATCTACTCGGGATCCTCGACTCCCGGTTTTAAAAAATATTTTCACCTTTGGGTCCCTGTACTAAGGGTATATGCAAATTACCGCTATCCTCTAACATAGGTATTATCAACTGAATCAACAGATATATATGGAAAGAATGCGAAACAGGCATGCATATATATATACCATAGCAGCATGCTTCAATATATTGCATCATTTGCTAATTAACCAACATGCATCTATCGCAAGATAATGCAAATACATATATTCATCACAACAACAGTTATAACGGGTAGAAAACTTGCCTGAGCGACTGGGGGTTACGAATGGCTCGGGACGAGTCTGGTAACCTATAAACAACAAGTAAGTTGGAATTAAACCAAAGTCACTTGTAAATCTATTCTTTAACTAACTTAGACTCTAACGCTTGTTTTGCGCTTACTGATTCGCTTAAGTCACTCGGGTACCCTCGGCTCCACCATTTTTAATAATTTAACCTTTACGAGTTTTAAAGCGATTCCTTCGCGAGTGTCTTACCAACTGCCTAACACACTTACCATAAATGTTTCATACATTAATTAACCCTTTTTGGTCTTTAACCTATGTTTCAAAGTAAGGCGAGGGGAAAAGTTTCGTTCACGAAACGCCGTTACTTGAAACGGTCGTTTCTCCTAAACCGTGCATCGGAATCGAACGAACTACATATCAAAACGAAGCTCGTAACATGAGCTATCTAAACATGGTAGTGGTCATAATCTAGCAGGGGGTTCACGGGTCCTAATGCTATGTTTACGTGATTTCCCATATTTAAACCATTCAAAACCAACCACAATTCAACCCCAAATTAATCATACAACCAACATCCATCCAAACCACATCATAACAGCCCCAACAATCCACATTAACCATTTATACTTATTCCCCACATGAACTAAAAGCTTTACTTAGGTTCTTTAACTAATTATCAAGATTTACAACTCCAACAATACCACAAAACCAACTAATCTCTACAACTCAACCAAACTTCAAACAATCAAGCATCATGCTTCACATATACTATATCAAACATATTCAATCCTAATTACTCAAAACTAAAGCTAGGGTTTGTAGTTTATACCTTCCTTGGAGAGTGGAGAATCAAGAGAATGGCTTGGAATCACCCTTAAAGTCCTTATCCAAGCTTAATCTAAACAAAACTTCAAGAACACAAATTTTATTTCTTGAAAAACACTATTCACCATCTTCTTCCATGATTTATAGAAAAAGATTGGCTTGGAATTAGAAGCTTAAACTTATAGGAAGTATGTAACTATCCATGGGGAAGCTTAGATAATTACCTTGCTAAATAGTAAGTGGTGGAGCTTGGATCTTCAATTTTTAAGAAATGGGCCGAGAGCTAGCTTGGGAAGAAAGAGATTTTTGTGTTTTGTTTGATGAAAAATGAAATGTTTGCTTGGTTGGTTGATTTTTGTGTTGTTTTTAGTTAATTACCTTGTTGCCCTTGAGTTTGTGTGGTTAAAAAGTCACCACATCTCCTTCCTTCCCATGTCATGCTTGTGTCATCCTCATGATGTCATCCTCCCCTCCTTGTCCTCTTCTCATTGGTTGGGTGACATCATCCTCTCTAATCCCTTTGATTAACTTCCTAATTGTTTGCCTAATGACCGCTGATCTGTTATACGGTTCGCTTAACTTTCGTTTTCGTTTATCGTTTGAGGGATCATACCCGGGATCTTATTACTTAGGTTCCCTTAACCTTTCTCAATATATTGTATTCCTTTTATGATCCTCTATTATAATCCTTTAATTTAAATCCTTTTTATCCTGTTACCTTATACTCAATTCTCTCCGTATCTAGTGTATTTCCGGGAAAATCAAAGTGTTCGGATTTGGATTCTGACGATCTTTACATACACTTATATCCCATATAAAGTACTAATAAAATCTCAGAATATCCATATCAGAACCCCTATATAGTGTGGCATGAAAAGTTATCTCATTCAGCAAAAACACTATTCATAAGGGTTTCAAAATTTCCCAAAAATTGGGGTTATTACACTTATCCCCTTGATGTCTGCTATGGTCCAACCTATAGCCGATTTGAATTCTCTCAAAATCCTTAAGAGCTTGTCTTCTTCACTACCTGAAAGGTCAGATGAAATAATAACAGGTAACGTAGATGAATCACCTAAAAAAGCATACCTCAAGTGCTCAGGTAATGGCTTGAGCTCCAAGGTAGGTGCTTCCTCTATTGATGGTTTGAGCTTCCCTTCAGCGTTCTTAAGGTCAGAAGTACCAAGAGATTCAAATGGTATGTCCAGCTTTCGCTTCCAGGGAGAAGCGTTCAGATATTGTAATTGCTCGTTGCTATCTTCATCATCGCTGTCAAAATCCCCCACTAAGGCCTTTTCCAATGCATCAGACATTAGCATGTGATCGAGTTCCAAATTAACCGCAGAATCAATCACATCCAATTTTAAGCACTCCTCATCTTCTGTAGGGAATTTCATTGCCTTGAATACGTTGAAGGTCACATCCTGATCTTGAACCCGCATAGTAAGTTCCCCTTTTTGCACATCTATCAAGGTACGGCCAGTAGCCAAGAAAGGCCTTCCCAAGATTATGGGAATTTTCTTATCTTCCTCAAAATCCAGAATAACAAAATCTGCTGGAAAGAAGAGCTTATCCACCTTGACGAGCACATCCTCAACTATGCCCCTTGGGTAAGTAATGGAACGGTCAGCCAATTGTAGCGACATGTATGTGGGTTTTGGATCAGGCAGATCTAGCTTTTTAAAGATCGACAACGGCATCAGATTAATGCTTGCTCCCAAATCACAAAGGCACTTGTCAAAAGTCAGATTGCCAATGGTGCAAGGAATGGTGAAGCTTCCTGGATCTTTCAGTTTTGGTGGTAACTTTTGCTGCAGAACAGCGCTGCATTCTTCTGTGAGAGCAACGGTTTCAAGGTCATCCAGTTTCACCTTCCTTGAAAGAATAGTCTTCATAAACTTCGCATAACTGGGCATTTGTTCCAGAGCCTCAGCGAAAGGTATATTGATGTGAAGTTTCTTGAACACCTCCAGAAACTTCCCGAACTGTCTATCCAGCTTTTGTTGCTGCAATCTCTTAGGAAAAGGTGGTGGAGGATAGAGCTGTTTCTCCCCAGCTTCTACTTCTTTTGTCTTTTTCAGCATCAACTACTTTTCCAGACCTTAAGGTAATAGCCTTGACTTGCTCTTTAGCTTCCTTCCTGCCTGGTACTTCCGTGTCACTGGGAAGAGTGCCAGGTTGACGATTGAGCACTGCATTGGCTAATTGATCGATTTGATTTTCCAAGGTCTTGATAGAAACCGCCTGACTCTTGCACAACAGCTTAAGTTCCTCAAAATCAGCACTAGTAGGTGCAGCTGCACTTCCCTGTTGAGGATATGATTGCCTTGTAGCATACTGCTGTGGTTGCAAGAATCCAGGTGGGTTAAACTGTTTACTCACTCCTTGCTGATATGGTGGCTGAATAGCATTCTGATTATTCCCCCAGCTGAAATTTGGATGATTTCTGTTGTTAGGATGATAGGTCGCTGGCACAGGCTGCTGTTGTCGCTGATAATTATTCACATACTGAACAGATTCGTTGACAAGAGAACACTGATCCGTAGCATGAGAACCTGCACAAAGCTCACAAACCATAGCTATTTGATTCACTCCATACGTAGCCAGAGAATCAACCTTCATTGATAGCGCTTGGAGCTGGGCTGCAATAGCGGTGGCTGCATCAACTTCCAGAATACCTGCTACCTTGCCTGACGTCATCCTCTGAGTTGGGTTTTGATGCTCATTTGCAGCCATCGTCTCTATAAGATTATACGCCTCAGTATAGCTTTTAGCCCATAAGGCGCCTCCAGCTGCTGCATCGAGCATGGGCCGAGATTGGGCCCCCAAACCATTATAGAAACCAGTGATCACCATCCAATCTGGCATTCCATGATGTGGACATTTTCTCAACATTTCCTTGTAGCGTTCCCAAGCCTCGCACATAGATTCTGTAGGTTGCTGCGCAAACTGAGTAAGAGCACTCCTCATAGCAGCAGTCTTTGCCATCAGATGAAACTTCACCAGAAACTTTTACGCAAGATCTTGCCACGTAGTGATGGACCCAGCTGGTTCAGAATGTAACCAGTCTTTAGCCTTGTCCCTCAGTGAGAATGGGAAAAGCCTCAACTTGATAGCCTCATCAGTCCAGCCATTATACTTAAAAGTGCTGCAGATCTCGACAAAATTCCTTATGTGCATGTTGGGGTCTTCAGTTGCCGCTCCTCCAAAAGAAACAGAATTCTGCACCATCTGAATAGTGCCCAGCTTGATTTCAAAGGTGTTAGCTTGAATAGCCGGATGAAGGATGCTTGACTGAATGTCATCAATTTTAGGCCGAGAAAAATCCATAAGAGCTGGATCAGCTTGAACAATACGATCTCCCATGTTTACTGGTTCTTTCTGCTCAGTTCCTGAATCCGAATCCTCAAAATCTAACTTCTCCGGAATATCAAGAACTTCATCTGTCTCCTCAGCTGTATCTAAAGTCCTCTTGCGAGCACGAGAACGAGTTTGCATAAACGCTTGCTAAAGTACCTGAAACACAACCGGAAAAAATAAGTAACTACCACGTCCTAATCACTGAGTCCTAATGACCAATGATGGTAAGTACATAAACTAAACAAATACGCCGAGTCCCCGGCAGCGGCGCCAAAAACTTGTTAGGGCGAAAACACGCACTAATATTCACGCAAGTATACGCGTTCGCAAGTAATATAGAATACTTTCTAGTTCGTTCCCTCAGAGACTCAGACTAAATTATTGTCTAATTAAACTCACTCACCAATGTATGATTACTTTTCAATGTTAAGACACTAACACTTAAAATTGTTGATTAAATATTAACTATAATTAACTACTTAATTAATCACTTAACTAACACTTCAATTTATCAATAATAAAACACTCATGAGATCACAACTTCATTATTACTTCCTTCTATAGCCATTGTTATTACCCTTAGCATGTGACAGTGATGATATTAATCGAATAACACGAAACTGATAAAAGCCAACTTTCATTGTACTAATACCATTCTACCAAGCATCCACAATTAAGATAGAAGTTGAATAGTCATCAATTATGTTGAGTTCCCATATGTCTACAAAAATTGACAACACAACGATTTAAGCACAAGTTATTCCTTTTTTTTATTACATAGGGCAAATAAAACTGTTAGAGTTGCCCACTAATCATGCACAACGTACATGAACCTATGTTAGCATGGCAAGTTCTAAATCTCAAGATCCACTGTCGTTTCACAAGAGATTAACACCCTATCTTATATGTTCGCGACGCACATAAGACGAATACGCACAACCAATACTAGATATCATGCAATCATCACACACTAAAGTATTAAACAATTAACTAAAGAATTCCATAATAAATCCGTTGCAACCCCATGATCACGATTAGCCCATAATAGCACTTATCGTCATCATGGGTTCATATGAAATCATGATAAACAAACACAAGAAAATAATAACTAAACTAATTATATTAAAACAGAGTACGTCACAAGAGTAAATAAGTTCAAAGCAAGAAAACTAGCAACCAACGTTACAACTAAACAAGAATCACAAGAATATATGCTTCCTCTTCGTTGCGGTGTGCTAAATCGGTCTTCTTCCTTATCTCCTTCGCTCCTTGCATAAAAACACAATCTTCTTCAATCCACACTTGTGAAAATGTCTCAAATCTACTTATATAATAGTCCCATAAAACTCAGATTACATAGAAGTGGAAACCAAACAGAAGTAGAAGTCCTAAAATAATTTGTCTTTTTTCCCGACCCTGCGCGGCCGCTCAGCATAGCTGAGCGGGCGCTCAGCTTGCTGCGCGGCCGCTCAGCAATGCTGAGCGGGCACTCAGACCTCTACTGGAAAAATTCTGATTTCGCTCCGTTTCTTCGCCGTAATCTGCCCGTTTCTTTCCTCTCGCAATGGTGAACACATGCCAAGGCTTATTCTTGATGATTCCTCCCCCGAAATGCAACTAAAACCCTGAAATGCATAAACACTAGAAAAACGCATCAAATACACAAAATACTTGATTTCAAGACACCAATTTAAGCCATTTTAAGACGCTCTAAGTGGTATAAAATGCCACTTATCACCCAGTCACCATTCTCCCACCTTAACCCGACAAAACTATTCCTCCAATTTTGGTTATTGTGGGGAATGGAGGCGCTGTTAAAAATGTGCTTACACTTGGGCCTTTGTTTAACATAGACCCAACCACAATTACCAGAAGAACTGTTATAACATTAAAAAACCTTCCTAAAAATAGCTACAGATAAGGGAAAACCTCCCCTAAGACAACAAACCATGAAACATAAAATGTTCCTCCAAGCGTTTGGAGGAAGCTGACATGGGTTAATTTGCAGATCAGCTAGGAGGTGAGGAATGAAAGGATGAAAAGGAAACCTAAGCCCAACATCAAGGGCATATGTGTAAACGAAAAGAGTATCGGGTTTCCAGTGGCAAGTACGGTCACCACCAGAAACTGGAACTAGCCTAAGGGGAGGACGAACATTATAACGTGCATTTAATTTATCATAATCTATATTGTGCCAAGTGTTGCAATGATTAAAAGAGTCGAGATGTGCAGTGGAGGGATATTTGTCCCCCGTAGTATTAATTATATCTATCAAAGATATGTATGAAGAGCGGATCTCGACATCCTTACCTCGTTTTGAAGCCGAGGCAATCTTGGCCGCCCTTTCAGCACCTTTGTCTGCCATTAATGGAGGTTGATCCCACTCTTATATAGGCACTTGGAAGGCAAAAATGGGCCTAGAAAAGTCCATTTGGGCCCAAAGTCAAGAAAGTTCTGGAATTTTCTAGAAAATATTGGAAGAATTTTGATTAAACATATATATTTGAGAACATTCTGGAAAAATCCAGAAAAATCTGGAATTTGGGATGTAAATGGAGGCCCAGCCCAAATCTTACTGGGCTTAGGGATAAAGCAAGCCCAGCTCAGGGCCCAAACTTAAACTTTTTAAAGAAAATGAAAAAGGAAAAAAAGCCCAGTTGAAACAATGGGCCCACGTTAAAGCCCAAAGGATAAGTCCAGTTCAGATTTAAATTACAAGCCCAGAAAAAGGCCCAGGTAATTGAAGTTAAGGTTGGCCCAAAAATAAAGCCCAGAAAAAAGGGCCTCTTGAAATAGGCCCAAAAAGGATGGCCCAAGATAAATAGCCCAGGGAAAAAGGGACAGAAAGTTTTTTGACCTAATTTGACCAAAACTAGTACTATGTTCTTGGTCGAATAATTTAGGTCGAGATGACTGCGACCAGGGCTGAAAAAGAGGGATAATTCGACCAGAACTTGACCCTATTCGACCATAAATTATGTAGAAATGCTAGTCGAAGTTCTTGAGGTCGAAATGGTTTCGATCAGGGCAAACTAAGGAAGCTAATTCGGTCAAGAAACATAAAATCCTGACCCGAATGGTTAAGATTCTTGATAAAAAAGGGGAGGAAATCTTGGCCGAAATTCGACCAAGATTCTTAGTCGAACACCCCTCCTCGAAAATACTCTCGACCAAGAGACAATAGGGAGGTTAATTTGGTCAAAAACAGTGATCCTGACCGAAATATTCCTGAACAAAAAAAATATATGGTATAAAATCCTGGTCGAAATTCGACCAGGAATGAGCTCGAATGGATCCTGCTCGAAACCCTGTCGACCAAGGCATTTTGATGGCTAATTCGACCAGGACCCTGGTCGAACATGATTCCTGGTCGAACCAAGTATAAAAAAAAGGGAAGAAAAATCCTGGAAAAAATAATAATTAAAGGAAATTCCTTAAAATATTTCCTGAAAATTTAAATATTTTCAGAAAATAAGGAATAAATCCAGAAAATTAAGGATAAATCCCAGAAATAAGGGAAAAATCCAGAAAATTAAGGAAAAATCCCAGAATTAAGGGAAAAATTCCTGAAAATTAAGGAAAAATCCCAGAATTCAGGGAAAAATTCCTGAAAATTAAGGATAAATCCCATATTTGAGGGAAAAATCTAGAAAATTAAGGATAAATCCCAGAATTAAGGGAAAAATCCAGAAAATTCAGGCAAAATTCTTGGAAATTAAGATAAATTCCTAAATAATAGGGATTAAAGCAAATCATTGTAAATGTGTAGGTCGCTCCACACTTTAAGCAAAACGATACCCTGTAAGGGAACGAATGAACTTAACTTCTGCGAAACCTAGTCACTGTTTCCCAAAAGTTGGGGGGCAAATGATAGGGAATAAATAAATCCTGATTACGTAGTTAATGTTGCATTAATTACACATGATTTGGGCTACAAGGCCCAATAAGAAGATGTATGACATTCAGACCAAAAAGGTTAACACATTGATCAGGCATGATGGACCAGATCAGGCCTGATGGAACAAAGAAGGGCCAAAACCCTGAATATTAATTAATTTTGTAATTAATTAATAAGGGAGAAAAACAGCTATTAAGATAAGTCCTAGTGGGGATATAAATCCTTGTGGATTGGCCTCCAAGGAACCTCATGGGATAAGGAATCAGCTTCCTACTCCCTAGGACTCCAACGTCCATTCTAATTCCGAGACTAGATAACCAAGTCTCCTAACCCAAGTCCAATTTAGGGACTCCCAGCATCTATATAAGGGGCCTCACCCCACAAATCAGAACTACATTTTTTGACTTGATCCTTAGTAATCAGCAAGGTACGTAGGCATCTTGTTAAGGCAGATTGAGTCACGAAACACAAGAGCAGTCAAATCGAGCCTCAAAGTTCACGTTCCTTAGTAATAAATACAACAGTTATATACATTAGTTTTTAATCCATAACAGCTTGTGTTAATGAGTTTCAACATAAACAACTAATTCAAACATGGAGTTTCTAGTATGTTAAAGACTACTAGGTCAGCATCTAGCACAGTTATCCTCATTGGATTGAATAGTCACAAAACATTCAAAACACTATCAGAGTTTAAAAATCCACATTAGATAACAATCAGTATTTAATGAATTTCAATCAAAGCACAGATTTTATGAAAATAAAACAATCTCTAAACACTGATCAGAAAGTCTGATGCATAAGAACAAAAACTAAACAGATTTAGAGAATGAACCTGAAACCATTCCAAGTTCATTTACCAGTCTTATAAAAGTAGCTTCATATAGTGGTTTTGTGAAGATATCTGCTAGTTGTTGATCTGTTGGAACAAAATACAATTTCACTGTACCTTCTATCACATGTTCCCTTATGAAATGGTACCTAATGCTGATGTGCTTTGTCATTGAGTGTTGAACTGGATTTCCTGTCATAGCAATAGCACTTTGATTATCACAGTAAATAGGGATTTTAGAAAATTCTAACCCATAATCCAGTAATTGATTCTTCATCCAAATAATATATGCACAACAGCTTCCTGCAGCAATATATTCTGCTTCTACAGTTGATGTGAAAATTGACTTCTGTTTCTTGCTAAACCAAGAAACCAATCTGCCTCCAAGAAATTGGCAGCTTCCACTAGTGCTTTTCCTGTCTATTTTGCATCCTGCAAAACCTGCATCTGAGTAACCTATTAGCTTAAAATATGATTCTCTAGGATACCACAATCCTAGATCAGCTGTACCCTTAAGGTACTTGAAAATTCTTTTCACAGCTATTAAGTGAGGTTCTCTTGGATCAGCCTGAAATCTTGCACAAAGTCAGGTAGCATACATGATATCAGGTCTACTTACAGTTAAATAGAGTAAGGAGTCAATCATACCTCTGTAGTTAGTAATATCTATTGATGAACCGGTATTTTTATCTAACTTGGTTGCAGTGGCCATGGGAGTGGATGCAGTTGAACAATCTTGCATTCCAAATTTTTTCAGTAAATTTCTGGTGTACTTGGATTAACAAATAAAAGTTGCTTCTTCATTTTGCTTGACTTGAAGGCCCATAAAATAACTAAGTTCTCCCATCATAGTCATTTGATATCTTCACTGTATTAGCTTTGCAAACCTCTCACAGAGTTTGGCATTTGTAGAGCCAAATATGATATCATCAACATATATATGTACCAAAAGGAAGTCATTTCCATGGTTGAGGTAGAACAGTGTTTTATCAATTGTACCTCTGTGAAATCCATTTTCCAGAAGGAATTGAGCTAAAGTCTCATACCATGCTCTAGGAGCTTGCTTAGGGCCATAAAGTGTTTTGTCAAGCCTGTAGACATGATTTGGAAATTTTGAATCTACAAAGCCTGGAGGTTGTTCAACATAGACCTCTTCTTCCAAATCTTCATTAAGAAAAGCACTTTTCACATCCATTTGAAAGACTTTAAACTTTTTATGAGCAGCATAAGCCAAAAAGATTCTTATGGCTTCTAATCTAGCAACTGGTGCAAATGTTTCATCATAATCAATACCCTCTTGTTGAGAGTAGCCTTTAGCAACCCGCCTTGCTTTGTTTCTTGTAATTATGCCATCACTGTCAGTTTTGTTTCTGAACACCCATTTTGTGCCAACAATAGATCTGTTCTTTGGTCTTGGCACTAGGGTCCAGACTTTATTTCTTTCAAATTTATTTAACTCTTCCTGCATTGCTTGTACCCAATCAGCATCTTGAAGAACTTCTTCCACTTTCTTTGGTTCAGTCTGAGATAGAGAAGAATGATAGAGACATTCATTTGATGTTGCAGTTCTAGTTCTGACTCCTGCTTCAGAATCTCCAATTATTAAGTCAGTTGTATGTGATTTGGTCCACTTCTTTGCAGATTAAAGTTGACTTCTAGAACTGGATCCTCCCCCATGATCCATGTTGTCTCCATCAGCATTTTTTGATGCTCCCCCTATAGTTATGCTCTCTGAGACTTCAGAATTTGACTTGGATCCTTCAGGATTTGAAGTATCAGAGATTCTAGAATCATCAGAATTTGGCTCATCAGAACTAGATGAATTAGAACTTGACGAACCAGTGACAGGTTTTGATGCTTCTTGAGAGTCTTGAGATGTGGTAGGATCTTCAGCTTGCTCCCCCTGGACATGTGCAGTTTCCTTTGGAGTTGTTACCACATATTCAATGACATCAGTACTTAAAGGATCAGAGTTTAAGTCATCAGAATTTACAGAATCAGAATTTAAGTCTTCATTTTCAAATCTCAGCTGATCGTGATCATTGAAATCTTCAAGTCTAGTAATCTTCTTATCATCAAAAGATACATTGATAGATTCCATGACAACCCTTGTTATTAAATTGTAGACTCTGAAGGCTTTTGTGGAAAGTGGATATCCAACAAAAATTCCTTCATCAACTTTTAAATCAAATTTTGACAGTTGTTCAGGATGAGTCGTAAGAACAAAACACTTACATCCAAATACATGAAAGTATTTCAGATTTGGCTTCTTTTTCTTCACCATCTCTTCACCATCTCATATGGTATTTTTCCATGCTTGTTTATGAGTGTTGCATTTTGTGTAAAACAAGCAGTCTATACAGCTTCAGCCCAAAAGTAGGTTGGAAGCTTTGCTTCATCAAGCATAGTTCGTGCAGCTTCAATGAGAGTCCTGTTCTTTCTTTCTACAACTCCATTTTGCTGTGGGGTTCCAGGTGTAGACAATTCCTGTTTGATTCCATGCTCTTTGCAGAACTCTTCCATGTTTGAATTCTTGAACTCAGTGCCATTATCACTTCTTATAATTTTAACAGAATCTTTGACCAACTTATCAAGCTGTCTGACATGATTAGTTAGAGTAGATGCAGTTTCATTCTTCTTGAAGTACATCCAAGTGTACCTTGTGAACTCATCCACTATAACCATAGCATATTTCTTCTTTGCAATAGACATGACATTTACTAGACCAAATAGATCAACATGCAGTAGGTGACAAGGCTCAAGAATTGATGACTCAGTTTTGCTTTTGAAAGAAGATTTTCTTTGTTTTGCCTTTGACATGAATCACAAAGGCCATCAGAAGCAAATACTGATTTTGGCAGTCCTCTCACAAGATCTTTCTTTACAAGCTCATTTATGTTATTGAAGTTTAAATGAGAGAGTTTTTTATGTCAATTCCAGCTTTCTTTAATTGATGCTCTACTCAACAAACAGATTGCAGAACCCTCAGAACTTGTTGAAAGCATGGCTTTATAAATGTTACCATGCCTATCACCTTTTAGAACCACTTTGCCTGTAGAATTGCTTACAACTTCACAGTGTTCTTCAAAGAAATCCACATGATATCCTCTGTTACAGATTTGACTCACACTCAGCAGATTGTGTTTAAGTCCTGAGACAAGAGCTACTGTTTCAATGATGACATTCCCAAGATTAATATTGACATATCCCAAAATTTTTCCCATGTTTCCATCTCCATAAGAAACTCTTGGGCCATCTTTCTCCACAAAGTCTGAGAGCAGGGCTTTATTTCCAGTCATATGTCTTGAACATCCACTATCCAGTACTAGGATGTTTTTCCTGTTGCCCTGCAATCACAAAGACCACTAATGGTTAGTTTTAAGGACCCAGACTTGCTTGGATCCTTTGGCCTTTTTAAGTTTGTTATCATTTACAACGGATTTAATAACAGAGTTTATGCTAACATGCTGTTTATCAGAACTTATATCAGACTTTGCATCAAACTTTACACTAGAAGGAATTAAAACAACTTTCTTCAAAGAAGGTTTTATTTGATAATAATCATAGTACAAACTATGATATTCCTTACAAGTATAAATGGAATGCCATAAACTACTACAATGAAAACAAGGATTTTGTGGCTTAAATCTAACAGACTGACTCTTAACTCCTGACTTAGGAGGTAAAGAGTTTATATTCTTATTCTTTCTGCAAAAAGAAGCAAGATGGTTAGAGTTTCCACAGTTATAACATTTCTTTCTAGGAGCATTAGGAACAGGCATATAATTATTACTTTTATTCACACCTTCCTTTCCATTCCTATTTTTCCTA